>NW_018164789.1:1596098-1629226 GCF_001263595.1 Phalaenopsis equestris | reverse complement strand
GCGGCTTGTCTCCTCGAGCTCTGCTCGACCGAGGGGTCCTCCAACTGCGAAGTTCCACCTGGCCGGCTCTTCCTTTGCCCTAGGCCGCATTTGCTCCACTCTAAATGCATTTCTCCTCTTCCTTTACCTAATTCGACTACTAGGGAGGCTGGTAGGTGGCTGCTCTTCTGCTTTGCTCCTTTCTCTGCTATAAAAACCCTACTTGGGGAGGAGTTCTAGGGTTGGCTGAAATTTCTGAGAATGGGGAGGTGCTGCCAAAATCTCTTCTAATTTCATTCTTACCTTTTCTTCTCATCCTATGTGGCTTGGGGGTTGTTGAAAATTTTGAGAGTGAAGGGGAGGTTATGTTTTCATTGTTTGAAGTTTTTTTTTTTTTTTAAAAAATTCTGCCAAAATCCTTTCAAAACTACGTTTTCGTGCGCTGGAAGTATGGAGTATTTGTTGGTGGCTGTTTCTCGAAGCTTTAGGAGAAAGGCCTTGTCGAAATTTTTGCTTGACTAGCATTTTTATGTGCTGGGAACTTAAAGGATCTGTTGGTTGCTACTTTCTTGAAGTTTTTGGGAGGGAGATTTCTGTAGGAGACATTTTATTGGATCTGTCATACTTTTTTTTTGCTTTAGATCGGCATTAAGAGGTATTTATCTTCCTTCCTTTAATTTGCAACGTTTCTAATGACATCTAAAAAAAAAAATACTTCTTTGATCTTTTAAAGCATGTGAAAGTTTCTTTGGGTTTAATGTGTTTCACTTGGTGGATTTGGGGTTTGCATCTTTATGAAGTGCATTGCACGGGTGTGGTATTCTCCTGTTTCCTAACTTTAAGGCATGGTTTTATGCATGTTAAAATATGATGTGTTGCTTGGAATGCATGTTAAAATATGATTATGCATGTTAAAATATGATGTGTTGCTTGGATTGGGACATTAGGCTGATTTATTTTGTTTCTTATAAAAAAAAAAAGAGAAAAAAAAAGAAAAAGAAGATAGGTGGGAGATGTTTCAGCTAGCCTTGGTATGGAGAGGTTTGATAGAGCTTGTTACTTTGCCCTTATTCAATTAATTTCTTGGCTTTGATGTTTGCTCTTTTAATCACTTCATATTCACAAATGGTAGGATGACATGTGAAAGCATTGGTAGAACATTTTAAAAATGCACTTTTATTCCTTACAAATGTCTATGGCAAGCATGTGTGGGCTATCTTTACTTTCCTTACTTGAAGCACTTGAAAGCATGGCTAAGGTGATCTTGGAATGCATTTTTCTCTTTTAGAAATACATATGGAAAAGCATGTTTGAGGGCTGCCTCTACTACGTTCGTTGCTTCAAATATTTGGAAGTAAGAAATGCATGTTGAAAATTATTTTATGAATTGGAAAAGATGTATCTGGGAACTCATTTCATGCTCTTATTGCTACCCCTTTTTGCTGAAATATATGTTGGAAATTGTTTTATGTGATGAAACATATGTTTGGAGCTCATTTCATGCTTCCTATTTTGCCCTATGTATTGGATTCGATTTGCCCTTTTTCTTGGGCTCGATTGTGGCTTTATGAAATCTGATTTTTATGACCCTGTTTTAGCCCATTTGGTGGGCTTGGTTTGAGCTCTTTTTGAAATCAAGTTTATGCTGGAAATATTTTTTGGTTTGCCCCCTTGTGCTGGGCTCGGTTTCCCTCTTTCTTTGGCTCAGTCTGGGTTTTTTTTAGTGACTTATGTTGGCTGAAATCCCTTGTTGTTTTGGAACATTCCTTGGGCTTGACTTGCCCATGTGCTGGGCTCGGTTCGTCCCTTATGTTGGACTTGTTTGGGCCCCTTTTTGGAGATTTATGCTGGCTGAAATTCTTCACTGTTTGACCATTTCTTGGGCTCGGGTTGCCCTTTTTCTGGGCTTGTTTCGGGCTTCCTTTGGTAATTTATATTGGCTGAGGTTTTGGAATGTTTCTTGAGCTTGGTTTGCCTTTGTATTGGTCTAGGGTTGCCCATTTTTCTGGCTCGGCCCGTAAGCTTGTTTGGGAACTTTTAAACTGTTAAGTTTGTTGTAGCAAAAATGTAGGAAGCTGTTGTTGGCTGTAGGAGGTTCAGAATTGTTGTTTGGAGCAGTTTGGAAGCTTAAAAGTGTCATTAATTGTTGTAGTTAGCTGTTTGGGTGTTGCAATTACTGTTTGCACTCCGGTAGCTGGTGATTGGGCCCATATAGATGTTGTTTGGTGGCTATTTGATGGTTGATTTTGTGGTGATTTTGTTCCTTTTGTGAGCCTTACCCGTAAGCTTTAACTTATGATTTCTTGGTGGAATGGATTGAGCTAGTGGTTGTTTCTCTATATTACCTTAGACACTTTTACGGATAATTTCATATTTATAAAAAAAAATGATAAAAAGAAAAGAGCTTTTGTTTAAAAATAGAGTTGAATGAAATTGGTATTGATATAGCTTTTGAAAATTTGGAAATTCATTCCCTATGGATTATTATTCTCTTTTGCCTTGTGACATATTACAAGTTCTTGAAACTTTGTTTCAAGAAATTGTAAACATGATATAAATTAAATTCATGAGGGATTTGGAAATGCGCAATATTGACATTTGGAAAGGATATCCTTCTCGGGATTGATCCGATCATTTTCCTTTTAAAGAATTTAAATATTTTAGACCGATACAGTCATGATTTCGTTTTAAGCTTTATTAATTCGACTTTGCTTTAAAAATGGATCGGTTTCCTTTTCGTTTATTTTATTTTATTTTATTTTATTTTTTTTAACGGTCAAGTTAAAAATGAGAATTTTCGATTTAGTTATATTCAGAAATAATTTACAGTCTTAAGGGAAATATGAGAGAAAGAGAAAGAGAGAAAATAAAAAAATAAGATTTAGATCTTCGAGGTGATAAAACCTAAAGGGGATAGAATAGCGAACCACCTACCGTTTCTTTTTGTATAGGAAAGATGAAAATGTAAATTGGAAGAATATTTCAGGGTTGGAGGAAAGTGAGAGTTTAGATAACAATTAAGAACATGGATTAGAAAGATTAGTAGACCTGCACTTAGGTCCCTTAAGCTTTGAATCAACTTAAATCCAACTACCCTAATTAGATTTGAATCACAATTCACAACCCTTTTGCCAAAGCTATAGGTTTACCCCCTAGGTTTTAGGAGTCTGATGGTGAGTTAAGCTTAATCTAAAAATATTTGAGGGTTAGTTGAAAGACACTCAGTTGAGGTTAGACACTTTAAGACACTTCAAGTAAACTAAAGTGTATGTTTCCTAGGTCTTAGGAGCACACCTTAAAAGAGAGTTTATCATCCTAATTTTCAAATGATCCTAAGATGTCAGACATCTGACCCTAGTTCATGAGATAACTAGGACACTAGACACGAGGGTGCACTAGATTGTGATTCATGACTGATTTAACTAGATCAAATAATGAAATTCTTACCTTAACTTCATCAAAAATGAAACCCAATACTCCAGGATTTGAGTTTGTCTTACACTCAAATCCTTTCCTGCCAATTGTGGACATTCTCATAACATATAAATTTCCTATTCTTGGTCATTTATATGTGATATTGTATTTCATTTTATTTGTTTGTCTTTTTCCTACGATTTACCTGTTTCTGTTAAGTCTTTTTCAGGTCATACTTTTCTCTTTTACACAGCGCCTAATAACTAAATTTAAAGGAGCAATGAACCTACCAAGTGTACAAGTTTAATTTATATTACAACATTTTATTTTCTCAGCATGTTATATTGTTTTTATATCCTATTATACTACTCTTTATAGTATGTTATACTCTTTTTGCAGCATGTCATACTGTCTTTCTTTTTTACTGTACAGTACATTGTTACTTTACTTTCACACTGCATGCTTAGTTACTTTGATATGCTATGCCTTAGTATAGAATAACCTAGTGGTTAGGTGCATGTTCAAAACTAAAACTGAACCAGGAGGTGCTACTACGAGAAGCTCGGAGCAAACATCGTGGGCAGCACGACGAGGAACAACTTCAAGGTGGATCTGTAGCAACAAAACACATCCACATCACCTAGCACCTTTCTTTAGTTTAAATAACAACTTATAGGATCACTCTTTAGGCTTTTTGTACAACTCTATTGTACAATTATAAGTCCTAACACTTTAGTATTCCGAGGTTACCGTGCGGTACGGTGTAAATCCTCCTATCTTTTTAGGCTATTTGCACAGTCCGATATTGTGTAAACATAAGTCCTAAATCATAAATAATTTGCAGGATTGAAATATCAAATTACATTATTTCAAAAGACATAAAGCCGAACAATAGGATAGTGGGGACATCTCTGGGGTTTCTCCTGGATCTGTGATATCCCCTACTTTTCTTCCCTTCGGATTCCTTAAATAATTGTTCTTATTTTGAGCCACCAATCGTGAAAACCTAAACTTTGAAATCTTGAAAGCAAAACCACATAATTTTGATCGAGAGTTTTCTTAAGTGATTCCGATCATTTAATATGTAATTAACTATAGGGGCTTGCCTATATAGGGAATCTGAAACCCAGATAAAATAAACCCAATCTAATTTTTATAGGTAGGGAAACTTGTTGGTCTTTTTATAAAATATTTCGCAGACCAATATGAATGTCACAAATTCTTTAGTCTAGGTGATTGAATCCCTATTACAAGTGATATATTTATTCATTGAGATAAGTGTATTACTTGTAGTATTGTATTCAATCATCTAAATTATTTAAATGTGAGACCCGTTTGGTCTCACCTATTTTAAAATTAAAATGTTACATTTAAAAAAATCAAAAAGGTTATATTTATATTTAAATTATTTTCAAAATCACAAAATCATCACTTTTTTTCAAAACCCGAAGTTAAAAAAAAAAAACGGCCGACAACCTCAAGATGGGAAAAATGAGAGTATTCTACCTCCGCCATCGCTGTCTCTATTTCATCATTCTCTGTTTCCTCGTCCTGCACTATGAGAACTTGTAATCTTCGATCTTTCCCTCACAGTCACCCGACAATAGTTCAAATCTCTCCCTGTATTCCATGACCGTTCCCTTTTGAGTCAATACATAAAATTATTTGTGTAGATCTCCTTCCTGAATGGATCAGAAACGTTTCAACAAACAATCCTTAAATTTATCTCAAAAACGAATTGGGTATTTAACATCCCTCCACCGAAACCAAGCTAAAGCTTTTCCCTCCAAAAACAATCCTTCCGCCATGAGTTTCTTCTTCTCATCTAACTCATTCACCGCGAAGTATCACTCCACCAAGTATACCCCACCATATTTGTCTTCCCCCTGGAAGACCTGCATTTTCAACTTTCAACTCTAACTTCTTCACCCCAACTTTCTTTGTCTCTGTTGTTTCTCTCCATGTATCGAGGGCACAACTCTTTACTTCGACCGTAGCGATATACCCTCCTTGCTTCTCACCCTTCTTCTTTGTGTTCCTGCAAACCTCTGGCATAATCCCTTCTCCATGTTTCGGCCCAACGCCTTCATTAGAAATTTCTAATCGCCCCTAATCAGAGCCTTCATAGGAGGTTTGTGATGGCTGATATTTTCCTCATGTTCCTCACATTCGATCTCTTTTCTTTTGTCATGGATTCTCTAGTCAACCTTTGTTTAGGGTTTGTAAATTGAGCTGTTGGCGGGTTTTTGGATTGAAAATAAGCCTCTTTAACATATCTCGAATTTACCCCATTCTCTCAAATCAATCTTCCATTCAGTTTTTCATGGAAGAAAATCTATCATTTACGGCGGTGATATTTCGTACATCCCATATCTGATTTGGCTGATCTCTTTCTCTAACTTTTTCTCTAAATCATCCACTCTTTTTGCTGCCATTGCTCCGAAAAAAATTTTAATCACAAAGCAACAAAATACCTGCACACTGAAATCCTTCGACTGATTCGTGAGTCTGTATCACCAAAACGCATACCGGTCGTCGATAAGTAGACTCCTATCTGCTACAGGTAAGAAGGAGGCTCCTTTCTGCAACAGGTAAGCTGCAGATCAGTGGCAAAGAAAGTTGCAAATCAGCGGCAGAGGAAGAAGTAAATCAGCGGCAGAACGGCAGATGCTCTTCCTGTAGATCAGTGGCAGAAGCAAATCAGCGGGCAGAAGCTATTCCTGTGAATAAGCAGCAGAAGCTCTTCTTGACGATAAGATCTTCAGCGGCAGAAAAAAATTACGGCGCAAACACCTGCAGGGAGGCTGGCTGATTTTCTTCAGCGGCAGAAGCAAATCACCTGCAGAGAGGCCAGCTGTTTGAGCCTGCAGGGAGGCCGGCTGCGAGGGAAAGGGGGCCGCTGCGAGAAGGCAGAGGAGGCCGGAGGCCGTTGCATCTATGGTTAGGCTCTGATACCAATTTTTCGACGTAGAATTTCACACAATTTTTTATAGAAATTAGGACAAATATAAATTTTTATTGCAATAATCCAAACAACTGGAAATACAAAAGACAAACACCTACAATTCGAGAGGTAGACGATCTCTCCTAATTTCTACAATTCCAGAGGTAGGAAATTTTTCCCAAATCCTAGACCTAAGACTCATAATTCAATCTCCTGCATAAAACCTAACCCTAGAGGCCTGGATATATAAACCTATTTATACTCAACAACAAAAATAATAAAACACTAAATTACTTTTAGACGTACAAAAGACGTATTTGCCCTTCGGCTAGGCGCTCTCGTAACAGTCTTGCCTTATTTGCTTTATTTAAATTATTTAAAGAGCGCTATAACACACTTAGTAAAAGCCAGAAATTATATAAATGATAGCTTAGGATTTTACTTTCAGTCTACCGTGTAAACGCCATAGATTGATTCTGAAATTCCTTGTATTTCACCTTGGCGTTAATAGATTGGTTTGTTATTGGTTTTTCTGACTGGTACTTTCCTCTTCCTAAGAGTCGGTTATTCCTTCATGTAGTTGAAATTGTATAAATGGTAGAACATATCTTAACTCTTATATGCATATAATGTTTTGGTTACATAAAAATTTCAATAATTGTCCCTTTAGTTTTTTCAGTGGGGGCATTTTACTCTCAAAGTTCATAAAAATGTCAATTTAGCCCCTAGACTCTTTTAATATTGGTTGAAATAGTTCTAGGGAGGACTAATTTAGTTCCCATTAAAAGATTTTGGGAACTAATTTAACACTTTTATAAACTCTGAGTCTAAAATGATCCCATGTAAACAACCAGGTGGTTATTTTGATACTTTACTCATTTTGGTAACTATATACACCTTAATTTGTTCTTGACTAGTGCAATTCTTTCCTTCTTTATTCATTATTGAGAGGCAATCTGTTAAAATGTAATTGCTGTAAAAAAATTATTATCAGATTTTTTTAGACCCATAGCCAATTTAAAAAAAAAAACATTTTTCTCACGAGTCTATAACTATTTTTAGAGATAGTTGCAGCTTCCCTTTAAATGGACCTCAACTCTTCTCTAGTCTGTCAATCTTGGTCTGGAACTTTTATTTATTTATTTTTTTAATTTTTTGTCATGGTCTGTAACTTGCCATTTAATTATGTATGAAAAAGTGTATTTTACCTTTTTTGAAGTTAAAATAGTGGTAAGTTTGATTTGATATGAAAGATTTGGGTGGTAAAAGTATAAAAAGTATGTGTTTGGATGTTAGATACGCAAGTACCTAGAAATTGCGTGCTATGTATGTAAATGAACCCCCCACAGCAAGTACCTAGAAATTGGGTGCTATGTATGTAAATGAACCCCCCACAGCCGTGCTAGGCCCATGCGATGATGCTCACAAAAACCATACGGCTTGAGTATGGTGTTTGTTCAAAGAATTTATTCCCTTCAAAATAAAAATTTACACATCTGCCCTTTTACTAACTATTTTATTAATTGCAGGATCTCTTCCTCTCCCTTGGTCCACCAGAATGAAGATAGCCCTTGATGCTGCAAAAGGCCTTGCCTTTCTTCACGAGGAAGCGGAGAGGCCAGTAATATACCGTGATTTCAAGACATCAAATATTCTATTAGATGTGGTATGCAATTTTGGTTTTGATAAAAGTATTGCATTATGCATAATGTTCCGCATGCTTCTTTGCAATATATTTGTTCTCGCAGGATTATAATGCAAAACTTTCTGATTTTGGGCTTGCCAAAGATGGTCCAGAGGGAGATAAGACTCATGTGTCGACGCGTGTAATGGGTACGTATGGATATGCTGCACCCGAGTATGTCATGACAGGTTGGTTCGGTTCACCGTTTCACCTTTTTAATTTCGAGTAGTGCCTCAGCACAAAGATTTTATTTTTATGATCGTCTTATATTGATTCACCTGCCTACATTTAGATTCATGTGGATGTTATGAAATCAAGTTGCTAGCAGTTCCCTTTTTTTATTGAATTAAAGAGAAAAGTTATCGCAATAGTTACTGACAGGCCTATAAAAGTGTCAATTTAGTCCACCGTTTTCTTTAATATGAGCTGAAATGATCTCAACGGAGGACTATTTTGGCGTAATTTAAAGAACATGGGGACTAATTTAACACTTTTATAGACTTTGGTACTATGTTGGCTCCATCTAAACAATTTGGGGATTACTGTGACACTTGAGCCTAGAATAAAACTTTGGCTTGTAAGATGTTCTCTCTTATTTAGACCAACTAAATGGAAGTTTTACTCAGTCAATACCTTTTGTAAGGCTGATGTGAAAGATTTTCATAGGAAGGGGGGGGGGTATACATGCCACCCAATTGCTATGTATTTACATATATAACACCAATTTTTTTTTTCCAATTTACACGCCTAAATCTTTGATATCACATAAAACATATTATTATTTGGATTTTTAAAAAGTGAAATGCACTTTTTTATGCATATGTAAGGTGACATATATGCAAAAAGTTGAAGTTCAGCTCACAGATATGTAAATACATAGCAGTTGAGTGGTATGTACGTAAATTTTCCAAAAAATAAACGTTTGAACTTAATTCTGAAACTCACTTTCAACTACTTTCCAGGTGCTGACATCAAAATAGACTTGCTTTCCAAGTGTTAACTTCTTTTAAGTGATCTGAGTTCCAGAAAAAACAGATCTATTATCTCACTAGCTGTATTGTTCCATTTTGATAGGGCATTTGACATCAAAGAGTGATGTCTACAGCTTCGGAGTCGTCTTCCTTGAAATTCTGACCGGCCGTCGATCCATGGACAAGAAGCGACCTCACGGCGAGCACAACCTCGTAGAATGGGCTCTCCCCTATCTAAGAGGAAGACGGCGCTTCTACCAGCTCATCGACCCTCGGCTCGAGGGCCATTTCTCTATTAAAGCCTCACATAAGGCCGTCCAGCTCGCAAACCAGTGTCTCAGCCGGGATCCTAAAACCAGGCCTCTCATGAGCGAAGTGGTCGAAGTTCTGAAACCTCTGATAAACCTCAAGGACATGGCCATCTCTTCCTCCCTATTCCAGACCTTTCAGGCAACCAAAAATAGTAACCTGAATGCCAGGAATGGCTCCTTCAGAGCTCAAGGTTCCTTATCAAGGAATGGACAGCAGGTGGAGAGGAATCTCTCAAATGGTGCGTCAGCTACGCCGACGCCACCGAACCAGACGCCACCGAACCAGACGCCGTCAAACCAGACACAGTTGAATGCTATTAGTGAGAAAGGGCAATGAGTGATTCAATTAAAGCTCTCATGGCTTCCTGATTAAAGTTAAGATTTTTTCCGTTTTTTTTTCCAAATTTTGTGAAAATGATCATCTTTGAAAGTAAATGGTGGGGTTTTGGTTGAAAAACAAAGATGGATCTGAGGGTTTGATCCTTAGTGTTGCTATTTGTAGTATATATTTGCTGTAATAAATGGTTACTCCACCCATAGTTTTCTAGATTGGTTGACTGTAAATGCAGTTAAGATGAGGTGTGATGAGGCATCTTTATTTGTCACTAAAATTGAAGGGAATGTTCTGTGATTGAAGTGCTTCAGCTTTTATAAACGATAGATAGTGCTTCCAGTGAACAGATACATGAACAATTTGATATTTTTTTATATAATATTAATTCATGTTTTTTTTTCACATAATTGAACATATTTGAATAAATTTTTGGGAAATTTACATACATATCACCCTATTCTTATGTATTTACTTATCTCACACCTATATTTTGATTTTTACGAAAAAGTGCAATACATCTTTTCCTATATTTTTTTCATACATAGGAAAAGGTGTTTAGCTTGTAAAAATTAATCTTTGGGTGTGAGATGAGTAAATAAATGAGAATTTAGTGTTTTGTACGTAAATTTTCGTATATTTTTAAATCTTGGTGTATAAATGAATTAACTCGTGCGCTTGCATTCTTCTTTATTTATTTTAAAATGATTGTTGTTTAATAAATAATTTGTTAAAATGTCCATTTAATGCTGATTTAGTTGTTTTTCTTGTGATTTACTTTATGCTATTATATCATGGTTTTTATATTTTGTATTTTTCAAATGCTATTTTTATTATTAAAGATATAAAAATTGTACAAAAGAATAGGCAAAAGGTTGAATGAATTGTTTAAAATTTTAACTTTATTGTTTTATCAACATTTAGATATTGTTGAATTTAAATATGCCTGAGAAGAAATAAGAGCGAAAGAGAGGAAGGGCATCACCGCATCACATCACCATTATTAATGAAATGAGCCCTCATGTATAGAATTGGAATCCAATGATGACATTTGTACCCTTAGTAAAGTAGGTATGATAGGAAGTATTTTAGGCGATGAGGTTGGGTTATGATCTGAGCAACTATGCCCGAAGGGTTGGCTGGGAGGTGCCAGCCGCTCGTCTAAGATTTAGGTGGTTCTAGCCATCCGCCCAGCTTGGATGTGGAGTCTCAATGGATTATCCGTGTGAGGTCCGTCCTCGTGGCCCTTTTAACTTTTGTTCCGTATGTAGTTACATTTCTCCCGGCCAGCTAGTAGAAGCCGAGTGGGTAAATGCAGACTCTCGAACTGCCCCCAGCGGGTCTGTGCTCGCCACATCATCTTCTTTGGTTTTTATGTTCAAATATTTATACTACACAATTCTTATGTATTTACATGCCTGACACCAAGATAAACTTTTTTTTTTTTTACATTTCTGCCACTCAAACCTCTCATATCAGATAAAAAAATGTCATTGTTTAAACTTTTAAAAGTTTCAAAGACCATCCTGCATACATAAAATAAGGTGACATGCATGCAAAAGATTGAAATTTAGATGCTAAAAATGTAAATACATAGAAATTGAGTGGTAATTATGTAAATCTCCCTTTCCTCTATTAGGGCCCGGAAACATCTATCACCTTTTGCCCTTCAAAGCTTACTGCGAAATGATTAACAAAAAAAATTGCATATGAATGATAGCAAACCGAGACAATTATGAAACTTCAGTCACTCTATAACACAAATATTTGATAAATTAAAATTTTCAAAAATATTAAAAATAGTCAAGAGTGAGAATTTGAAAAATGAATGAAAGAGGTTGCTTGATTTGTGAATAGCAATGTCTCAGGTGCTATATATTTAATTGCCCTTTTATTCTATTAAGAGTCTGTTTAAAGCTATTTTTTCACTGTTTTGTTGTTAAGACATCCTTCAAAGTTGCGCTTGACTTTTATGGTTAAATCTATGAAGTGTCATAGCTGTAAACTAATTTTTTTTTTAAAATAATAATTAAAATCATATATATATATATCATCTTAAGATAATATTTCTGTTGAAAAAAAATAAAAAC
Source organism: Phalaenopsis equestris (assembly GCF_001263595.1). Taxonomy (NCBI): domain Eukaryota; kingdom Viridiplantae; phylum Streptophyta; class Magnoliopsida; order Asparagales; family Orchidaceae; genus Phalaenopsis; species Phalaenopsis equestris. The sequence continues at coordinate 1,617,502 of NW_018164789.1, read as the reverse complement.
AATGAATCTGTTTTTATAAATTTCACCTCTGATAAATCTATTAATTACGAATATATCCAAGTAGGCTTCCTCCCCACCATTCCCCATCAACCCCCACCCCTAGTTTCTCTCCCTCTCTTAACCGTATATATACATAAATATAAAAATAGAAAACAGATAGAGGAGGGAGAGATTCATTTAGTGCAGAGTTATCAATGGTTGTCCTCGCTTGTCGCCTTTCTCTTGTTTTCCTCCCATCATATGTTTCCTGAAGCACATATATAACCCTAAAGCACCATCTTCTTCCTTCGCCACCCACCGAATGGACCAACTATATATGCTTTCTCTCTCAAAAACTGTTTTAAAATTTGAGTTTTGATCCTATGGTCCCCTTGGCCGAATTAACTGCGCCATTCTTATTCTCAAAGGAACTTTATTCCTTTTGAAGTTCATATAATTAGAAGAAATTAGAAAAAGAAAGAAGAGAATGGAGAAATTTGTTGTTTTGTCTCACCAATCTCATTCTCTGTTTTTCATGATCTTCTTCTTCCTCTTAGTTGTTGTTGGTGTTGTGCGTTCTGATATTGGTGAATTTGATGAGTATTGGCAGAAACGTGCTCAAGTTGCTCGTGCGAAGGCTGAAAAGGCTTATAATCCGAACCCCATTGCTACCACCAATGACTTCAATGAGGCTGTTCACAAGTTAGTAATTTTTTGGTCTCATGCAACGTGGTTGCCTTAAGTAGGAAAAATTATTAGGTGCAGACGCCCAATAGGAGGAGAGAGATCTCCCACCACCCTATATCTCCTCCAATTGGGCGGACCTGCATATGCGGACGCCGCACCTAATAATTTGAATTTTTTATTTTTGTTAAACAGACTTTGGGTGATTGGATTTGAGCAGGATTTACGCTCTAATCCACGTAAATCCACTAAACAAAAGTTTTGAGAAATAAAATATGCTAGTTCACTGAATTCATTTTTTTTTGTTCTTTTTTGTTACTTTTTAAATGTAAGTTTGAATTTATTAAATCCGATTATTACATGATTTGTCTTAGATGGTTTGGTCACATTAAACGTCGATCATCTAATGATCCGATTAGGCGAGTAGGTGTTTTTAGATTGAACTTGTGTTAAGAAAGGTAGAGGTAGACCTAGGAAGACTTGTGCTTATTCTATAAAAAATGATCTTAATTTACTATAATTAAATGAAAATATGACATTAAATAGGACGCAATGGAGAAAAATGATTCATGTAGCTGAACCCAAGTAGGGGGATTAAGGCTTTGTTGTTGTTGTTGTTGTCGTTGTAGCTTAGGAGGAAAGTCACGCGAGCAGGCATATGTAAAACATGGTAAAAAAATTTAATGAATTTAACCTTAAATTGAACCAATTATTTAGGTGTGTAAATGAACTGAGTCGGCTCACGAGTCTGGTCAATCTCAACTCGTCAACAGGCTCACGAGCCAAGCTTTTTGAGCCAAAAGCTTGAGCTCAAGAGCCTAATATATTTTTCGGTGAGCCACTGCTATATCCTTCTCCTCCAATCAGTACTTTCTCTTCTGGCAAGCTCATGTAAGAAATTGAATTTTTAGTTCGAGCTCGGGAGCCCAACCTTCTCCAATAAGCTCTGGTAGAAATTGAACTAGCTTGTAAATCTGTTGCTACCGCTATGAGCTGGGTTCGACTCGTCATTCGAGTTCAACTCACACTCGAGCTCACAATTTGACAAACAAGCCGTGCACGACTCAGAGCTCCACTCGGACTCCTTTATACCCCTACAAACATTATTCTAGAATTACACAATTTAAATCTGATAAATCGGAATTTATCGGATTGACTCTTTAAACGCAGGGCTTTGGGTGCCAACGAAACAAGCAGCAACAGGAGGGGCTTATGGGCAGTAAAAGGAAGCAGCAGGAACAAGAAGAAGTACCGGGGCCCCTGCCGCGCCACCAACCCCATCGATCGGTGCTGGCGTTGCCGCTCCGATTGGGCTCACCACCGCAAACGCCTCGCCACCTGCTCCAAAGGCTTCGGCCGCCTCGCCGCCCGCGGGCCGCCCCGGCGCCTTCTACACCGATCCCTCTGATCACGACCTCGTCAACCCCCGCCCCGGCACTCTCCGCCACGCCGTCATCCAATCCGAACCCCTCTGGATCCTCTTCTCCCGCGACATGCTCATCCGCCTCTCCCAAGAACTCATCATCAACAGCCACAAAACCCTAGACGGCCGCGGAGCCAGAGTCCACATCGCTTACGGCGCCCAAATCACCATCCAATTCGTTCACCACATCATCATCCACAATCTCCACATCCACGACATTAAACCAGGCAACGGCGGCTTGATTCGCGATTCCAATCACCACTACGGCCTCCGCACCCGCAGCGACGGGGACGCGATTTCGATCTACGGATCCTCAAACATCTGGATCGATCACCTCTCCATGTCCAACTGCGCCGACGGGCTGATCGACGCTATAATGGGATCGACGGCGATCACGGTGTCGAACTGCCATATGACGAAGCACAACGACGTGTTCCTGTTTGGGGCCAGCGATTCGTATCCGCAGGATGCGTTGATGCAGGTAACTGTAGCTTTCAATCATTTTGGGAGGGGATTGGTGCAGAGAGGTGCAGGTGGGGGTTTGTGCATGTGGTGAACAATGATTATACTCACTGGTTGATGTATGCGGTTGGGGGCAGTAGTCATCCGACGATAGTGAGTCAGGGGAACAGATACATTGCGCCGCCGAATGCGGCGGCGAAGGAGGTGACGCATAGGGATGGTGTGGGGAAGGAAGAATGGAGGAAATGGAATTGGAGATCGGAGGGGGATTTGATGTTGAACGGGGCTTTCTTTGTTCAGTCGGGGAAGGAGTTTAGGAGAAGGTTTACGAAGCAGCAGATGATAAAGGCAAAGCCTGGCACTTTTGTGAGGAGATTGACCAGGTTTGCTGGGACTTTGAATTGCAGGGTTGGGAGGCCGTGCTAGATGGGCATCAGCTCATGAATTAAGAAGCTGCTGCTGATACAGTTCTTTATCCCTTTATTTTATTATGATTTTCTTATTTATCATTCTTATTTTGGTGTTGATTGGTATATTTTTATAGAAACTAACTTTTTTTTTTGGGTTGTTTGAATGTTTTATGTTCTCTTTTTATCTTCTTCTTAAATTGCACTTTAAAAATGTTTCTTTTGTTGAATGAATGTGTGTATATACAGACATGCTTGAGCAATCTTAAGTGTTGTTTGACTCAGCTTAATAGGACCTGTCCATGAATATAGTTTATCTAAAGGTTATATATGAATTGTAGTATGTTGATTTAACCATGTCGACGCAAATATATTTGCATATGAGTATATGCAAGTTATGGATATATACATAAATAAATACAAAAATACATGTGCACACAAGCTTTTTTTAACATCATATTGTTTGCTTTGATGATATTAATGTCGCCGGGAACATCTGCTCGGTTTCTTCATGGAGATGGCTCCAGGTAAGTTCCCCTATTCCCTCTTCAGAGCCAAAATTAATAAGAATAATTTACATATATCTCAGAATTCTTATGTATTTATATATCTAACATTTAGAGTTTCATATTTGTATGCATAGCACTCAGATCTAGAACATGACATTAAAAACATCTTTTTTGATAACTTGTTAGAACTGGCATACCTCTTTTGATGTATAAATTTAAAACACCAAAATGTAAAGATTGACTTTAAATATGTAAATACATAAGAATTGGTGCTTGAATAAGGGTGGATTCAGGCCGTGTTTAGGTTGGGCAGTATAATTTCTCTATATAAATAATAATTTTTAATTTTTTTTTCTTAAATAGTTCAAGTATTTTAGTATTTTGCTCTTCCTCAATATATTTTTTGCTCAATACTTAGAATAAAATTAGGCCCATTTGCATGAATGTGTAGCTCATTAGCACAAAATAGAAAAAAAAAAAAAAAAAATCAAACGTGCATGATTCCAACACTCATCCTAAAAAAAAACAAAAAACAAAAATAAAAATGGCATTAGAATTATGGCATGCATGTAAATTTCTATATTAATAATTAGCTATAAGTATAAACTATAAAGTATTATTAATATATGATTCTCGTAATTACATGCGTGTTGTTACTAAACAAGCCAAAATATATAATAGAAACTTGCCAATTAGGCAGGCCATATTAACGGCATACACCATCTAACAAGAATATATATTATTTTGACCGACTTTAATTTGGTGTGAGGAAAGCCTTCACTTTCCTAGAAGGAATCTCTGCAAGGAAGTCACCTTGAAGCTGCACATCCACTTTAAAATTATATTGAATAAAGTGTTAAAATAGTATCATTTTAATCCGATAGTTTGTAGAAGTGACAAAATAATCCTCTCTTTAGATTCGTACTAAGATAGTCCTCAATATCGACTATTTGAGCTCAATTTTAAAATAATTTCAATGGAGGTCTATTTGAGGTCAACTTTAAATTAATCCTCAACTATTTACCTGAAACTTAAATGTATTTGTACTACTTTAAAATTAAATGTTTTTTTTTTTTTTTTTTTTTTTTTTTTAGTTAGTAAGACTCCAAAGTCTGCTCACAAAGACTTCCAGGTCTACTAAAAAAAGTACATTAATTGTATCTAGCCATGTAAAAGTCTAAAAAAAAAACAAGACTTCCAGAAAATTCAAAGTCTTTCAGATGACGTTTCTTCCATGGCGACATGAGTTAAGAGTATAAATTGAACGGATTTATTTCGAGTTTAAAATAAGCAATAACAAAGTTAAAAATGGCCGCTGGGGGCAAATTTGTGGCCCTTTTCTCTACCATATTCTTTGCTTTGATGATATTAACGTCGCCAAGAGCATCTGCTCAGTTTCTTCATGAGACTGCTCCAGGTTAGTTCCCCTATGCCCACTTCAGGAAAAAAATATTTCGTCTGGATGTCCGCACGTTCTGACGACCAACTACCGGCGGTCACGTTGTCCGCTGATGACGTGTATGGCGGCATGACCACCGGTGATTGGCTGTACGGACAAGCGATATCTGAAAGTGAATATTTTCTCTCACTTCATATCCAAATTAATATTATACGGCACAATTCTTATGTATTTATATATCTAACATATAGAGTTTCATATTTGTATACATAGCACTCAGATCTATAGCATCACATCAAAAAACATCATTTTTGCTAACTTTCTAAAAGTGATACTTCTTTTCATGCATAAGTTTAAAACAACTAATGGTTATAAATTTAAAGATAAAATTTAGATATGTAAATACATAAGAATTGATGCATGAATAAGGGTGAGTCAAGGTTATGTTCACATTGGGTAATTGCCCCTCTTAGAATTTATAATTTCATTGAATAAATAGTAAATTTTAATAATTTTTTTTCCCCAAGTATTTCTGGTAATTTAGTCCTTTTGCTCCTGATGTATATATATTTTTTGTCAAATATTTGGAATAAAAATTGGACATTTGGTTATTCTTCCACCTTAAAAAAATAAAGTTGGTTCCGCCCATTTGTTTGAATGTGTAGCCCATTGGTTGGAAACATGTAAAAATTCCAACGTGCATACTTAGGGCACTCATCTTGAAAAAAAACAAAAAGGGCATAAGAATTGTAGTGTGATTGTTAATTTTCATATTAATAAAGTATTGTCAACATATGATTCATATAATACATGCATACAACAACAACAACAACAACAAGACTTTATCCCAATAAGTGGGTTCAGTTACATGAATCCCTTTTACTCCATTGTGTCCTATTAAGTGTCTTATTTCCATTTAATTCAAATAGATTAAGATCATTTTTTATATGATATGCCCAAGTCATTTTAGATCTACCTCTACTTTTTATAACATAAGTTGAATCTAAAACATCTACTATCTTAAATAGATCATCAAATGGTATGTGTTTAAAGTGACCAAACGATCTAAGACAATTCTCTAATCTTAACCTCCACTAGAGCTACATCAACCCTCACACGGTAAGTGTCAAGCCACTCATCCACCTAAGCATTCTCATCTTAGCAACGCTTAACTTTGTTTAATGCTTCTCTTTCAAAGGCTAACATAATGCTCTATAGAGCACTGCAGGCCTCACCACAATCTTATTAAATTTTATCAAAGTCTAAGAGGTACTTTTCTATCACCGAATTGGCCAGATGCATTCCTCCACTTCAACCAACCAACTTGAATTCTACTAAAAACATCCCCATTTATATCACAATCACTTTGAACAGTAGACCCAAGATATCTAAAATGTTCACACCTTTTAATGACTAGATCACCCATTGTTACAATTCTGCCACTAGAGCCACTACTACTAAAATTACATTTCATGTATTTCGTTTTAGATCTACTTAAACGAAGGCATTTAGACTCCAATGTAAACCTCCACAATTCAAGTTTTTTTAAAACTTTTTCTCTAGTCTCATCCACAAGAAGGATATCATCAACGAAAATCATACACCAAGGTACATCCTCTTGCAAATGTCCTCTAAGAACATCCATAACTACAACAAAAAGATATGGGCTTAAAGTCAATCCCTAATGCAATACAACTAAAATAGGAAAATACTTGATTAATCCTCCTTCTGTTTGGACACAAGTAACAACTCGAGTATACATATCTTTAATAACTTGAATATAAGTCATATCAACACCTTTTTTTTCTCTAAAACTCTCCAAAGGACAAACTCTCCAAAGGACTTCTTCCAAAGGACTTCTCTTGGAACCTTATCGTAAGCTTTTTTTTAAATCAATAAAAATCATATGTAGACCCTCCTTACTCACTTTATACTTCTCCATCAAACATCTCAATAAATATATAGCTTCTATAATAGAACTACCCGACATAACTCCAAAATGATTATGAGATATTTTTGTATCAAGTCTTAACCTATGTTCAATTATCCTTTCTCATAATTTTGAAGTATGATACATCAACTTAATTCTCTATAATTAGTACACTTTTGTGTATCCCCTTTATTCTTAAAAATGTGAACCAAAATAATCTTCCTCTACTTCACAAGCAACTTTTTAGTTTTTAAAATAATATTAAAGAGTTTAGTAAGCCAAGAAATTTCCAAATCTCCTAAATATTTCTATACACTTCAATTGGGATATTTCTACACTTCAATTGGGATATCATCAGGTCCTACTGCTTTTTCACCCTGGATTTTCTTTGAAGTCTCATCAACTTCTCTTTTACAATGCGGCGGTAAAAATAAAATATTTTTTTATTATTAATGATATTAGAATCACTAAGGTAGATAATATTTTTAGAAACTTTGTTCAAAAGTTTATCAAAATGACTCACTCACCTATGTTGCATATCTTCTTCTAAGAAAAACACTTTTAATTTTCATATTTAATCCACTTTATTTGACTTAAATCTTTACTTTTCTTTTTTTCTTTATTTGGCTAGTTATAAACATATATTTTTCATCTTTTTTATTATCTAATATATTATAAAAATCACTAAAAACAGAATTTTTAACGCCACAAATTGTTCTCTTAGACTCCTTACGAGCCACCTTATATTTTTCTAATTTTCTAAGATTTGACAGTTAAATCAAATTTTATAGCACAACTTCTTATATCCTATCTTTTTTGCATGTTATTATTCCACAACTAACTATTTTTATTCATACAAAAATTTTCTTTTAATTGTCCAAGTAAATCTTTTGTCATTTGTTTAATAGTACTTGTATTTTTATCTCACATAGAACTAACATCTTCATGAGCATCCTAAATCTTTAAATCTTAAAGTTTACTTATAAAAATATTTTTTATTCGTGTTTTTTAGGCGCCCTCATTTAACTCTATGACAATGTTTCATTTTATTATTTATCTTACAATTCATAATCTTAAAATCTAGAACTAATAATTGATGTTGAGTACTTAAATTTGAATATAGAACGACCTTACAATCTTTACATTTCCGGCGATCTCTTTTTCTTATAAGAAGATAATCAATTTGTATTATATTAGATCAATTCTTAAAAGTAATAATATGCTCATCTATTTTCTTTAAAAATGTAATAGCAATAATAAAATTATACATTAAACTAGAATCTAATATGATTATATCTTTTTCATTAATTGCTTCAAAATCGTAGCCACCATGAATATTTCTAAGATCTTCCATCATTACCAACATAACCATTTAAAACACCTCCAATAATTTTTTTTTTCTTCAGGAGGTGTCTTTTGAATTAATTCTTCTATGACATTTCAAAATTTTTCTTTTGAATATATACTAAATTTACTTGAGGAACATAAACAATTATAGCATTAAAAATCTTTAAGACTATAATTTTTTTCTCTACAACAATTATTATTTTTTCTCTACAACATTATCTTTAAGACTATAAACACTTATAACATTAAAAATCTTTAAGATTTTAATTTTTTTTCTCTACACTATTAAATGGTTTTAAATTAACATTGCTTTCTAAAATAATTCAGTTTTTGTCATCAAGCCCATATAATCCCGTCTCTTTTAATTGGGAATGAAATTGTTCTCATCGAGGACTATTAAAACTCAATTTTAAAACAGTCAGGACTATTTTGACACTATAAATTCTAAGACAAAAACTATCCCATATAAATAGTTGTTCGCACTTTACTCACGCACCCACACACATGCATATATATATATACGAAAGAATCTTATAGGTTTGGTTAAGATATGCTTTCAAGTAAGAATCTATAAATGTGCTAAATAGCCGGATTTATTAATGCATCGATGAGATACAACCAGTATTTTTATTAATCTTTCAATTTGTAGACCTGATTATCCCTAAAGTATCGTCACCGCAGTAGAGTTTAACCACCAAGTTCGGGATGGATTGGTGTGGTTCCTCTACACCTAGGACACCAGAATATCGAACCATGAACGAAGAAAGACATGAGAGAAATATTGTCTAGTGATTGTGAGGCCCCGATTCTTGACTGGAAGGGACGCGAAAGACCTCTGCCCTCCCTCTCTATCAGATGGAAGGACATAGACCTTTGGGTTTCTCATGTTGTCAAACAGTTGAACAATGAAAATCAATGGCGAGTGCCTTTTTGAATTGATCAGGTCGTGTATGAACAAGGTTCAAATCTCCCGGTCTGTTAGGATGCCTCAGCTGCATACATCACTGCACTTTCACTTGACACCTATCATAATGATAAACGGCTCGTCTTGTCATGACCATATCTTGGATTCTCAATACTTCTGTCGCTCCATCCCCACAGGGGCAGAGAACCCGCTGTTGTCTCGGTTGTGCTACCGGAGGCTCTGGGGAAGTCGAAACAGGAGAGCACTCATCTTGGGGTGGGCTTACTACTTAGATGCTTTCAGCAGTTATCCGCTCCGCACTTGGCTACCCAGCGTTTACCGTAGGCACGATAACTGGTACACCAGAGGTGCGTCCTTTCCGGTCCTCTCGTACTAGGGAAAGGTCCTCTCAATGCTCTAACGCCCGCACCAGATATGAACCAAACTGTCTCACGACGTTCTAAACCCAGCTCACGTACCGCTTTAATGGGCGAACAGCCCAACCACCCTTGGAACATACTACAGCCCCAGGTGGCGAAAAGCCGACATCGAGGTGCCAAACCTTCCCGTCGATGTGAACTCTTGGGGTTGAGCGACGGCCCTTCCACTCGGCACTACACTTTCCATGAAACACACACACACACACACACACACACACACACACACACACACACACACACACACACACACACATTTTAAACCCAATAAAATGCTTCATGCTGTTAGTTTCTAACTTTGAAGCAGTATGTTTTTTATTATTTTTTTTCAATTTACTTCCAGCATTTTTATAATTATTATCTATTTTTATTACTATAAACTTAATGAAAATTAATTATTTGTTGACAGCGGAAGTCGTCAACCCCACGGGAAGGGCGAGGAGGTCACCCGACACCCCCAAAAGCCCAATTGCAAACCCTCACAAGATTCCCCGCCATGGGCCCAAGCGTCCCCCAACCATCATTCTGCGGCCAAACTACCATTAAAAGGGGATGCATATGGTTTGTAAATGGAGTGTGTGTCCATATATATATATATATATTACATTTGCCGTTCATGACAGGTAATATGTTTGCGTTATATAAATATAGCTTTTATCATGGATATAAATGATTAATAACTGGTTTCGAAGCTATTCCTTTGTTGAAATTTCAAGTGCTTTTTTGTAATTGTGTGGTAATTTACATACATACCACACAAATCTTATGTATTTATATATCCAACACCCATTGTTTAATATTTATGTTTATCATATTTGATGTCATAAATTTATGCATGAAAAATTGTATTTCACTTTATGAAAATAGTGATGGTTGTATTTTTAACGTGATGTAATATTTGAGTGGTATGCATGCAAATATGAGCATTTACGGATGAGGAAAATTTGTTGATGATGTATCAATCTTAATTGTGTGGTTTGTATGTAAGTGCCATTTCATGTAATTTATATTATCTTCTTAACAATACCTAACAAAAAATTATGGGTATTTACATATATGCCACCCAATTCTTACATGTTTGAATACAATCCAAGTTTTTCCTATCATATAAAAAATATTAACTTTTTTTCATGTGTAGGTTAGGAGATGTATATGTAAAAATTAAAATTTAGATATTAGATAAGTAATTACATGAAATGATATGTACCTAAATCGTCCACAGTTGCCAATGCTTTTAAACTAAGGATAAATACATGTGGAAAACGAAGGCGAGAGCAAGAAAATATGAAACAAGAAAATCATACAAGACCCACAGAAATACGTGGTTCGGCAAATTACCTACGTCGACGGAGTTATAGAAAATTTTATTACTTGAAGAATTATATAGTTCCTCAATTTCTTCTCTCAATCCTTCTTCTCTAGATTTCCTTCATTTGCTCCTTCTCACTTTGATTCCGCTGCTTGCAAGCACTTCTGCCCGGACCTGCTTTAGACGTAAGCCCGCGACACCTTTGCCGCCGCAACTCTTCTCGCCGACCGCTCCTTCTTCAAACGATTCGATCACGAGATGCAAATCTAGGAGTCGCAAAAATAGATGAAGGGAGGGATATAGGAAAAGCAAAGAAATAAGCGGGCGGGATCTCAAATAGGAAAGGCACAAGAGGTGATTAAAGAAAGAAATAAATATTCACAATACTCAACAAATCTCCTATTTTGAGACTGGTACATTAGTTGCATCGTCATGTTCCTCAAACATGATATTCTTCACCTCTGCTTTGCTTCGATGATGTTAATGTGACCAGGAACATCTGTTCGGTTCTTTAATGAGACAGCCCCTGATAAGTTCCCGTATTCTCTATTCAGATCCAAAATTAATCAGAATAATTTACATATATACCTCAAAATTTTTATGTATTTATATATCCAACATTTAGAGTTTCATCTTTGTATGCATAACACTCGAATCTAGAACATGAGATTAAAATCATCTTTTTTATTAACTTTTTAGAGCTGGTATATCTCGATTCATGTATAAATTTAAAACACCAAAATGTGAAGATAAACTTTTAGATATGTAAATACATAAGAATTGGTGCATGAATAAGGGTGGATTCAGGTTATGTTTAGGTTGAGCAATTACACCTCCGACTCGGTGAAAATCTCTCTTCTGCGAAATTCCGATCAGTACTCCAAAGTTTCTCTTTTTGCTCTTTTCATTTTTCAATCTTTAGGCATACTAATGATGGAATAAAATTTTTGCAGTTAGACAATTTAATGAACTCGTCTTCACATCCAACATCAACTACATCAGATCTGTTGCCATCGCGAAGCTTTGTCACATCTAATTTTAGAGATATTAATATTGCTCCCAGCTTACAACTCCCATAAAATCTTTAGAATATGACTCGCCACTAGCAACCAATCCACAACAACTGTTAAAAGTAAAGTGCAAACGATAAAAGAGATTAAAGAGGCTTGTGATATGATTTATTTAGGACCCAGTTAAAATTATTGAAAGTGAAAGACTTGATTATTAGGCATTAATTTAATTTTCCTCTTAAATCATGGTGTTATCAAAATATTAGAACTTTTTTGTTGGATTAGCCTTTCTTTGATTGTCTTGCTGCTGAGCTTGAACATCAAAGGGCCCACACTATATTTATTGGGAGCATTTGTTTAATAGTAAAAAAGAGTTATATTAATTAAAATTAAATCAATTAACTTAAAAGTTTATCTAATCTGGCCTCCGTCCTTCGTTGATTTTAGGGTTGTAAATGAGCCGAGCCTGAGCGAGCTCTTTTGAGATTGGCTCGTGTTTGAAATCGGCTCTCGTTCGAAATGGCTTGTGAAGGGTGTCTTTGTGTTCGACTCGAATAATATTTTTCGACTCGAGTTCGGGTCGAAATAGGAGGAATTGGAAGAGGAAGGTGTCTCGGAAGAGGAACAGGAAGAGCAAGAGCAGACCCTAAACTTTCGCCGCCAAAACCCTTTCGTGATTTTGAGAGGAGAAGGAGATAATTCAGAAGAGGAGGAGAGCAACAAACACAAACGACAAACCCTAAGCTCTCGCGGTCGAACACCTTTCGCGATTTTGAGAGGAAGGAGAAGTGTCGGAAGAGGAGAGGCAGTCGAATGCCTTTCGAGATTTCGAACCCGAAAACATCCGAGAGTTAGGGCTTTTTTTAATTTTATACTTATATATTATATTATATTAATTATGTAACTTATATTATATAAATATATAATATTCATATAAGTAATATTTATTAATAATTTATTATATATTATAATTTATAGAATTTAATTTTTTGAAAATTTGAAAAAAAAATTTATTTTAAAAGCTTTAATTAATTACAATTTATAATATTTAATTTTATGAATATGTATTATATGTGTGTGTATATTTATTTATTTCTTTCTTTTTGAGCCAATTCGAGCCGAACACAAGCGAACAAATGTTTGTTTGTGATCGACTTGTTTATATTTCGAGTTTAAAAATTTGTTCTTGTTCGACTCATTAAGCTTAACAAACGAGCCGAACACGAACAGTTCGCGAACAATGAGCCAAATTGACAGCCCTACTTGATTTCACGGAAATCTTCTGTGACAAAATCGTTAACTGCTATTCCCCTCTGCCACAAGCCTCATCGCGCTTAGAGTTGACGGTCTTCTTCCCTGTCACATCCTCCTTTCCCTGCATGCGAGCAACCTAAAAATCGAGAGCCCTCATTTCAAGCCGCGATTTTCCTAGCGTCGCCCTGGCATGACGCTTGCAAGACCTCGATCCTCTGTTTCTCCCTTCACACGACACGACATCTTCTGCCCTACAGCTCGAGCTCAGTCTGTCTTTGTTGTGATTCTCTTCAAGTCACGCCCTAACCCTCGTTGGTCTCGTCGAAGACACTGTGCATGTGAGCCAATCCTTCCTCCCTGGGCCGAAATGATCACGTGAACAGACTCTTGTGAAACTGAAGTTGTGCACAGCTTCAGTTGGTCTTCTGGTGTGAAGATAGAGGCTTTGAATTGTAGAGGTGGAGGATTCACGTTTGAAGAAAAAGGACGACGCCGTCAGTGGAGGATATCAGTTGAAGGAAGAAGACGTAGCATGTGTATCGATCTTCAAGTGGGAGATTTATTAGCTGGAGCTCGATTTCTCTCCCGCCTCCAGATCCCGCTCTCGCCAGCCTGCTCCCGAGAATGATGCTTCGCTTCGCCTCTCGCCATCCGATTCGCGAATGGGGAACTGTTTCTGTTGAATTGTTCCCGTGAACAGTTCTGTTGTTTCATGAAGAGCCGCACTCCATCACCTCATTTTTATCGCGAAACTGAGAGGTCTCGTTGGGTCTTCGACATTTTTCTTCCTTTTGCTTAAGCTAAAGAGGAAGAAGAAGAAATTAGTGTCTCTCCTTCAGAGTTTGTATGACATTTTTGTGTTCTTCTTCGGGCTTCTACGGGACAGAGGAAGAGAAGTGCAAGTAGTGGTTCCTTGCGGCAGAAGGAAGAGGAAAGAAGAAGAAGATTGTTCTCATTTGACTTCTTCTTGGTGGCTTGTGGCATAAAAGAAATTGTGTTTATTTCTCTTGTAAGTTTATCTTCTTCGGTGTATCTCGGTGTACAGAGAGAAGAAGATAGAGTAAGGAAGTCAGAGATCCCTCTTGTAAATCAAGACGATCGACTACTATAAATTTCTCAAGCAGTAAAATCCTCTGCAACTCCGTGGACATAGGCAATTTGTCAAACCATATAAATATGTGTTCCGCTGTGTTACTATTTTCTGATGTGAATTGTCTCGTTCTATTTTTCATCTCGTCGTCGATTATATATATATATATAAGATTTTGAAAATTTTAACTTGGTGAGAGGAAAATAGTAGTTTCCTAGAAGGAACCTCTGGAAGGGATGCACCTCTACTTTAAAATTATATTGAATAAATTGTCAAAAAAGTCTACGGGGTTGTTCTAATTCTAGAGTTTATAGAAGTGACAAAGTAATCCTCAAACTTTTTAAATTAGAGCTAAAATAGTCCTCATGACGGACGATTTGAGCTCAATTTTAAAATACTTTCCATGGAGGCCTACTTAAATTCAATTTTAAATTAATCCCCAACTTTTTACATGACACTTAAATATATTTCTACTAAATAAAAATAAAACGTTTTTTTCACCTTAATAAGACTCTAAAGACTCCTCAAATAAGACTTGTAGGTCAACTCAAAAAAGTACATTAATTGTATCTAGCCATACAAAAAATGTGATATTCCACAATGGAGAAAGAAGAAACAGTTAAACTCTTTCAGATGGCGATTCTTCCATGGCGACATGAGTTAACAGTATAAATCGAACAGATTTATTTCAGTCTTGAAATAAGCAATAAGAAAGTTAACAATGGCCGCTGAGAGGAAACTTGTGACCCTTTTCTCTGCCATATTCTTCGCTTTGTTGATATTAATCTGGCTGGGTACATCTGCTAGGTTTCTTCATGTGACTGCTCCAGGTTAGTTCCCCTATCCCCTCTTCAGATCCAAAATTAATAAGAATGATTTACATATATACCTCACAATTCTTATGTATTTATATATCTACATGTAGAGTTTCATATCTGCAAACATAGCACTCAGATCCATAACATCACATCAAGAACATCATTTTTGCTAACTTTCTGAAGGCGACATGCTTCTTTTCACGTGTAAGTTTGAAGCAGCAAATGGTTATAAATGTAAAGATCAACTTTAGATATGTAAATGCATAAGAATTGGTGCGTGAAAAAGGGTGAGTCAAGGTTATGTTCAGGATGGGTAAATGCCCCACCTAGAATTTACAGTTTCACCATAAATAGTAAGTTTTAATAATTTTATTCTTAAGTAGCTCAGGCAATTTAGTAATTTTGTGCTTGTTCGTTATATTTTTTTGCCAATACTTGGAATAAAATTAGATATTTAATTATTATGCCCACCATAAAAGATAATGTTGGTTCCGCCTATTTGCTTGAATGTGTAGCTCATTGATTGGAAACATAAAAAATGCCAACGTGCATGATTCAGGCACTCACCCTGAAAAAATAATAATAATAATAATAAGGGCATAAGAATTGTGGTATGATTGTTAATTTTTGTATTAATAGTTATCTATAAAGTATAAAATATTATTAACATATGATTCACGTAATACATGCATACAACAATAGCAACTACAATAACAAAACTTTATCCCACTGAGTGGGTTCAGTTACACGAATCTTTTTTACTCCTTTGCGTCTTATTGAGTGTCATATTTTCATTTAATTCTAATAGATTAAGATCATTTTTAAATGATATGCCCGAGTCTTTTTAGGTCCACCTTTGCCTTTCATAACATAAGTCGAATTTAAAACATCTAATCTCTTGATTGGATCATCAGAAGGTTCCTGTTTAATGTGACCAAACCATCTAAGACGACTCTCTCTAATCTTAACTGGCACTAGAGCTACAACATCCCTATCAAGGATATATTCATTTTGTATTTGATCTCTAAGTGATAAGTGATCTGACTTTCTATATATAGAGATGTAAAATGCGATGTATGTTATTATATTTATAATATTTCAATACGGGATACTATGCAATTATATTTATCGTTCTCAAGTAATATAGAATTTTCTGATTAAGTCTCGAATATCGAACCCTCATGAAAGATTAGTTTTAGATAACAAAATACCCAGTAATATATATTCTTACTCAAACTTAAGATGTTATAATATGAATGAAAGTTCGATTTTTTTTGTAATTGTTCGATTTTTTTTCGATTTTTTTTGTAATTTTTTATAATTGAAAATAAAGTAAGCAACTAATTAATTTAACTAAAATACTTGCAAGATAAATGCAATATAAGTAAAACATCTTTTTCCTTATCAGGAATCAGTGATAAACATAAAAATTCGATTCTAGAAATATGTTAAATGTGTTGTGTCAAATATGAGCAATAATATTCTTTACCCTTACTAGAGATGTTATAAAGAAGATTTGTTAATCTATAATTTGAATAGTCTTGAAGACCGGCTAGGCAAAGAAGATACTAGCTCTCACTCCAGAGTTTCCTCTTCTCCCTCCACCTAGGGGCTAACATCTCGTATTAAAACCTAAACTATAAATCAAATTGGGGGTTTTAGCTGGTCACTCTAAAGTCTTCTAATTCTACACCCTTTAAAGATTATTTCCCTATTTATTTGCACTTAACTCTATGAACTATATTCTCATCCATGAAATCAATATGTTGAAATCAATATGTGAATATGTGATTCCAACCATTTGTTGACTAAGATAATATCATCTCAAATCTTGCATGTTCTCCCAACAGGTATTAACATCTTAATTGATCAAATCAAGAAGTAAATGAAGTGCAAGGTTTTGAATCTTCACAACTTCTTCCAACATTAAAAACTAATATTTCACACAACTTCCTTTAAATATATATATTCACTTATCATTTTAAGGAAAAAAGATAAATAAAACTACTCAGAATTCATGGAGAAAACACAACCACACATGAGTTTAAAAGTAGAAATCATGCACAAAAACAAAAAATTTAAATTAAAAACCTAGTGTAGTCACAAATATAAACACTTATCTCAAATTCTCTCCACCAAATGTTTTGAAGTTCCTTTGAATTCTCTTCATTCTCTCACAATACAAACTAACAGTAAAAATAAAGTGAAAAGATAAAAATAAAATGGTCGGCAGTGGCGGCGGCAATGTGAACTTTGGTGGATGGTTGTTGGCATCTTAGCCTGGCGATTTTCTTTGATGATCCAAGTCTTTTCTTATAAAAATCTAAGGGGTGTCTTGGTGTCTCTTCAAAATAGTTTCTCCATTCAATGAATCTTCTAGAATTTGTCTCCTCAAAAGCCAATTGAATGAATTTTAGTGTCCATGAGCTATTTCCCACGTTTTTATCAAGGGTTGCTTAAAACATTTCTTCAAAATTCCGCTCCAATTAATATTTCTTCAAGTAACTAACTATGGCACTTAAGCGCGAGGTGCGTGGCGCTTAGGTGAAGATGCTCTGGTGCTTAGGCGCCCCAGTTCATTTTTGCACATTTCTTCATTTTTACTCCAAACTTGACCCTTTTCACTCCTTTTAGCATTTTCATCTATTTGATTGTACCTACAAGAAAAACACACAAATACGTTTCATTAAAGTGCAATATCTCAAAAATATGTATAAAAATGTGTACAAAAATATTATATATTTTAGGTGTATCAATAAGCCACTCATACACCTAAATATTCTCATCTCAGCAACATTTAATTTTGTATTATGCTTCTCCTTTAAAGACCATGATTCTGCTCTATAGAGCACTGCAAGTCTCACAGCCATCTTATTAAATTTTCATTTAAGTCTAAGAGGTACATTTCTATGACACAATAGGCCCGATGCATTCTTCCACTTCAACCAATTAACCTGAATTCTACTAATAACAACCCCATTTATATCACAATCATTTTGAACAATTTACCCAATATATCAAATACATTTACACCTTTTAATGATTTGATCACCCAAAGTTCCAACTCTGCCACTAGAGCTACTATTACTAAAATTAAATTACATGTTTTTGGTTTTCGATCTATGCAAACGAAGGCCTCAAGAATCCAACGTAGACCTCCACAATTCTCCTTTTTTTGTGAACTCTTTCTCGAGCCTTATCCACAATAAGGATATCTTTAACGAAAAGAATACACCAAGATACATCCTCCTCTAAAGGTCTACTAAGAGCATTCATAACAACAACAAAAAGATATGGGCTTAAAGCTGATCCCTAATGTTATCCAACTGAAATAGAAAAATACTTGGTCAATCCCCCTTCTTTTTGAACACAAGTAACTGCTCTAGTATATATATCTTTAATAACTTGAATATGAATTCATATCAACACTTCTCTTCTCTAAAACTATCCAAAAGACCTCTCTTAAAACATTATCATAAGCTTTTTCTAAATCAATGAAAATCATATATAGATCCTCATTACTCACTCTGTAATTCTTCATCAAACTTCTCAATAAATGTATAACTTTCACAATAGACCTGCGTGACATAAATCCAAAATGATTATGAGATATCTTTGTATCACGTTTTAACCTATGTTCAATTATCCTCTCTCATAATTTTAAAGTATGACACATCAACTTAATTTTTTATAATTTTTACACTCTTGTGCATCCCCTTTATTCTTAAAAATGAATGTGGATTAAAATACTCTTCCTCAGCTCCGTATACATCTTTTTAGTTTTTAAAATAACATTAAAGGGTTTAGTAAGCCAAGAAAAACTCAAATCTCCTAAATATTCCCACACGTTAATTGCGATATCTTGAGGTCCTACTGTTTTTTCACCCTTAATTTTTTTTAAAGTCTTATCAACTTCTCTTTCATTATACGACGACAAAAAAACATTTTATTATTATTAACGATATTTAGATCACTAAGGTCGATTATATTTTTTGAAATTTTGTTGAAAAGTTTATCAAAATAGCTCACTCATCTATGTTGAATATCTTTCTCTATGAAAAACTGTTTTGATTTTCATATTTAATAAACTTTTTGTGAATTAAATCTTTCTTTTTTTCCCTCTTAATTTGGCTAGTTTATACATATACTTTTCACAATCTCTATTATCTAATATATTATAAAGATTATCAAAAACAGAATTTTAAGCGCCACAAATTGTTTTCTTAGACTATCTACGGGTCACCTTATATTTTTTTCCAGTTTCATATGTTTTTTATATTTAAATCAATTTTTATAACATAATTTCTTATATTTTATCTTTTTTTTTCACATTATTACTCCACAACTAACTGTTTTATTTATAAAAATGTTTCCTTTTGATTTTTCAAATATAACTTTTGTCATTTGTTTAATAGTGTTTGTATTTTTATCCCACATAAAATTAGTTTTTTTATGAACATCCCAAATCTTGAAAATCTTGAAGTTTACTCAAAAAAAAAAATTTAATTAGTAATTTTTAGATATCCTCATCTAATTGTATGACAATGTTTCATTATATTTTTTATCTTACAACTCGTAATCTTAAAATCTAGAACTAATAATTGTTGTTGAGTACTTAAATTTTCACATGGAAAGTCCTCACAACCTTTACATTTATGACGATCTCTTTTTCTTATACGAAGATAATCAATTTGTATTATATTATATCAATCTTTATAAGTAATAATGTGCTCATCTGTTAAGAAAATAAGGGCGAAGAAAAAACAGTAATCGACACAAATCCAGAAGAACACAGAGATTTAAAGAGGTTCGGCAAAGATGCCTACATCCTCGGGAGCAGAGCGGCAACCTCCTTTTCAATATTCAGAAAAGATTACAGAATACAAAATTCAGCTCTCTCAAAGACCTAGGATTACAAACAGGTCTATTTATAATCCTAGAGTAAGCCCTACAGTACAATATGTAATTCCCAAATTACCCCTGTACCGTATAGCGGGGCGTTGACCCAACACCCCCAACCCACATAACGTAACTTCCCGATTTGGACAGATTCTTCCACTTCGCTCCGCTCTGCTCCGTTTCGTTCCAGCGTCTGTCTCTATATGGTATATGAGTCATACCATAACAAATCTCCACCTTGGCGAATATCCAGCCCCTTAGGAGAAAAGCTACCTGGGAGTTACACTTGCACCCATGTGGGTTGAGCCACCATGCTTCTGCTGCGCCCTCGCTGATCTCAACCCACTAAATTCCAAGAGACACATCTCTTCAATTCCAAGAGACATCTCTTCATTCCAAAAAACTCCAAATTCTGGTATTATGAGTCATACCTAACAATTCTCCACCTTGGCGAATATTCAGCCCTTTAGGAGAAAATTTCCACCTTGCGAATATTCAATCTCTTAGGAGAAAAATCTCCACCTTGCGAATATCCAGCCCCTCAGAGTTAACTCCACATACAACTGCACTCCCCAATAGTTTATAGATAATACCATCAGGTTTCATAGCTCGTAATGTCTTCAAAATTCCTTATGCCAACAAATCCTTCACATTTGTTTGCCACAATCTGATGTTTCTTGTTCCGTCAAACTTTACTATCTCAAATTTTGCACCAGACATTACCATTCAAATTTAATCCTGCAGTGAATTTTACCTGCCTTGTATGAAACAAAACACACACCACAAATAAATTCAAATAAACCTGAAATTTTCTCTGTCAATTTGCAGCAATTTCCCGCATTTTTCAGTGATTTGTAAATCAAATTTTTCACACGAAGCACCTTTCCTGTTTGCACAAAAATTCGACTGAAATACTGCGGACACCAGCTGAACTCCACCTGTCACAATTTCTTCTGCGACAAACCTGCGAACAATTCGCCTGTCGCAACTCTAGGACAAACCTGTGAACTCCGTTGCAGCTGCACATGTCGCAATTCCTGCGCCAACCCGGTGACCTCCGCTGCACCTGCACATGCCGCAACATCTGCGACAGACCTGCGAACTCCGCTACAACTGCACATGCCGCAACTCCTGCGACAGACCTGCGAACTGCGCTGCAACTGCACATGACGCAAGTCCTGCGACAGACCTGCGAACTCCACTGCAAATGCACATGCCGCAACACCTGCGACAGACCTGCGAACTCCGCTGCAACTGCACATGGCGCAACTCTTGCGACACACCTGCGAACTCCGCTGCAACTGCACATGGCGCAACTCCTGCAACACACCTGCGAACTCCGCTGCAACTGCACATGGCGCAACTCCTGCAACACACCTGCGAACTCCGCTGCAACTGCACATGGCGCAACTCCTGCGACACACCTGCGAACTCCGCTGCAACTGCACATGGCGCAACTCCTGCGACAAAGCTGCGAACTCCGCTGCAACTGCACATGCCGCAACTCCTGCGACAAATCTGCGAACTCCGCTGCAACTGCACA
>NW_018164789.1:1594181-1594998 GCF_001263595.1 Phalaenopsis equestris | reverse complement strand
TTTCCCACCAAAAAAGAAAGTAAAGGCGTGGCCTTGTCCAGCAAAGGCAAGTGGAAATTGGAAATTAAATATTCCTTATTCCCTTCCTTCGAAAGCCTGAAGTTTCCTTTTCAGAGCTCCTCGGCGAAGTTGCCGTAGCTCTCCTGCCGCAAAGCCTCTTCACGATCCTTCGGCCTGTTGCCGAATCCTCCGCTTTCGCTGCTTCTGCCTGTCGCAAGCCTCCGCCGAAAGCTATTCACGAACTCTTTCTTTTCTGGGTCGCTCCGCAGCTGCGAACCGACCTTTCGGTCACCCTGGTCGCGTGAACGCCCAAACTGCCGAACAACAGATCGCGATCCTCCTGCAAAACGCCCGAACTTCTCCTGCACCCGATCCTTCACACGAAAGCTCTGCGGCCGAGTTGTCCTTCGTGCGAAGATCTGGAACCTGCGCCTGCGTCGTGCAAGATATGCCGCCCGAACTTCTTCTTGCGCCGATGAAAATTTTCTTCCGTGCCCTCGAACCAGCTTTGATACCACTTGTTAAGAAAATAAGGGCGAAGAAAAACTAGAACGACACAAATCCAGAAGAACACAGAGATTTAACGAGGTTCGGCAAAGATGCCTACGTCCTCGGGAGCAGAGCGGCGAGTTCCTTTCAATATTCAGAAAAGGGTTACAGAATCGAGGGATCACCCCTGGGGTTACTAACAGGCCTATTTATAACCCCAGGAGTAAACCTAGGCACAATATGTAATTACAACATTACCCCTGTACCATACCGCGGGGCTTTGCCCCCGCACCCCAACCCACGTAACTTCCCAATTTGGACAGATTCT
>NW_018164789.1:1588340-1590608 GCF_001263595.1 Phalaenopsis equestris | reverse complement strand
TCTCTAGACTCTCACAATTTTCGGCCAAAATGTTCTTTTAAAGTTGTGGTTGGCCTCTAGACTCTCTCAATACACTAAGAGTTGCCTAAGAATCCCTTCAAAATTTGGCCTTATCCAAAGCTTGAGTAGGCATAACCGTCGATCTCGCTGTCGGACGGCTCGAGGGCGCCGTCGGCGGGCTTCTGAAGAATTTTATCCTGTAGTTTCGGGAAAAACTCGCCGTCGGCAGCCTAGTTCAATTCTTCACGTTTTGGTCCTTTTAGCTCCAAATTTGCTCCTTTTTGCATCTTTTTGCTCCAATGATCCTAATTCATCATTCCTGCAACAAAACATCAAAAATATCTTTCTTTAAAGTGCAATAACATCAAAAACAATATAAAATAGGTATAAAAATCTCAACATATTTTCTTTTGGTCAAGTACCGATGGGATTGTAATTTTATTTCTGGTGGTGGATGGAGGAACTTCAGATTAGCTAGTGGAGGAGTAGGAATCAGACATGATAACAATAGAATGAGTCCCAAACAAACTTCCTGGAAATAGTCTGGGACTGAGAGAAAGGAGAGGAAAGAAAACTTGTAAGAAATAAAATTTAGATGAAATGCCTTCTCTGATAGCTTAAATACCTGCAGATGATTAGTAGAGAAACAATGAAGCAGACATTAAACCAGACAAAGCAATCATAGATATTGTATATTGTTTTTAATTCATCTCTGTTGAAAACATTAAATAGAGGGTAAAACACATTAAAGTGAATGGAATACACTAAAGAGGAATAAGTGGTCCCAGGTTATTTACAGGAGAATATCACTTGGGTGAGAGAAAAAAATTTTGTTATGATAAGGTTGCTACTTATTTCCTATTAAAAAAGTGTATGAGATAAAAAATGCAGAAAAGACACATATTTTATGCTTCATATCGGTGTCATTGTTTTCTCTTGGTGTTTAATCAAGTAACTAATTATGTTCTCCCCCACTTGTTCAGTTTAAAGATGTTGTAATTTTTTCATGTGTGTGACATACAATAAGGGTAAGAAAACTATTAAAATAGATAAGATGTGCTCAAACCGAAGGTACACAATTTAGTCTAAAAACCAAATTAGTAATCAAATTAGTAATAGCAATGACAAAGAATCCCGTTCATCACTAAAGAAGCAGGCATAATAAGGCTAACAAACTATTAAAATAGATAAGATGTGCTCAAACCAAAGGTACACAATTTAGTCTAAAAACCAAATTAGTAATAGCAATGATAAAGAATCCCGTTCATCATTAAAGAAGTAAGCATATTAATGTTCTTTTTCAAGTTATTTAAGAGAACAACTATTTTCTATATATATATATATAATATATATATATATCTGTGTGTGTGTGTGTGTGTGTGTGTGTGTGTGAAATGTTTATCACAAACAAATGTGGGACAAATGTTTTATTTTGGGAAATTTACATGCATACCACTATATTCCTATGTTTTAACATTTGGGACATCTTAACTTCAAAACTTTCATACATTCCCATTTACCTATGCATAAAAAGATGTATTTCACTTTTTGAAAATTCAAACAAAAATAATTTCGTTATGATAAGAAAATTTTGGGTTTAGGTACATCATAAAAAGATGTACATAAGAATTGAGTGGTATGTATGTAAATAATCCTTTATTTAAAAATAAAAAAACTTCATTTTTGTGTACTCCAAATGCATATTTGTATTGTTTTTTTCTTACTTTTGTTATATCTGAGTGTTATAGTTAGTTTGAAGGTGTAAATTTATTTATTCATTATTTTACATACATTTAAATATTAATTTTTTTAATAATTTTTTTATATTTCATCTGAGTTTCACATAAGACTTGCACTTTTATTAAATGATATTTAATATGAAAATTTAATTAAAATATGAATTTATTCTTTTAATATAAAAAAATATATAAAATAGACTCTAATGCTAGTAATATTATTTAATTTATCAATCATAATGATATACAAGACATAACTTTGAAGTATGTGCTTCTTTTAACTAATTCATTTTATAATAAGTTTCTTCATCTTTAAAAAAAAAAAGTCAGGTTTCAGACCCGCCTTAACTATAATTATAAATATCAAGTAGACTTATGGCCCGTTTGGGGTAACTTATAAGTGCGATGGTGTTTTTGAAAATGCTGTCTAACCGTTTGGTTTGCACGTTTTTTAAAACGTTGTCTGCCGTGTTTGAGTTTTTTACACTAAACACAGGCTGCCGGTCGACCCCCGCGGGGGTTCCGCGGGGCG
>NW_018164789.1:1585006-1588330 GCF_001263595.1 Phalaenopsis equestris | reverse complement strand
GTCGCCCCCCGCGGTGGTGCCGCGGGCCGCGTTTCAGGATAAGTTGTTTATCCTGAAACTCACAAGTTGCCCCAAACAGACCCTTAAATCAAAAACGCTAACTTAACGTGAGTTTAAATAACTCCATAATTTTATTTTACCAATATCTATCCTCTTTTTGTTTGAATTAAAATATTTTTTTCAGTTATTTATTTTTTCAACTAACTATAATAGATGGAAATGAATTTTATAATTAAATCCAGTACATTACTGTCATTCTTATTTAAAACATTATGCACTCTAAACAAATTTTAAATTAAATTCTTTTCTAACTTGTAATGGCAAAACAACTAATTAAATCACAAATATATCAAACATTAATTACATCTAGTGCGGCAGATGCACTTTTCTAACCACATTTGGAAAGACTTGTCATTATAGAAAAATAAAATCTCTGTCACACCAACAACAAATCTAAATTCAACTTTCCAATTTCCATTATATTTACGTTGAGTTGCACCAACACGAAACGATCAACAATTTAAAAAAGAAATCAAAGTCCCATTATAACAAACTGACTTCATTAATTTATTAAACGCCCCTCACCACCTTATCCATGAACGGAAAGCTATCGGACTCCTCAAGCTTTCGGTTGATCTTTTTCTGAAGCTCCAAGTCCTCGAGATCCAGCTGTTCAATGGAGTCGTAGTCCGACTCATTCTCATATCTTCTGCTCAAGAAAAGGTAAAGGAGGAAGGAGAAGATGATTACGGCAGTGATGAACCAGCTGAATTCGAGGTTGGCGAGAGACTTGGCGCGGAAGAGATCGTCATCGCTTTGGCAGCGGACGACGTAGTGGCCGTCTTCATCGTTCATGTAGCAGCCCTTGGGGATGAGTGCTGGCGTCCAAAGAGCGTAGCCGAGGATGATGAACCAGAGCCCCTGTTTGAAGGGCAGTTAGTGAGCTTGTCAATTCTAGGGGTGTGAGTCGAGCAGACTCTTGAGCCGGTTCAAGTTCATTTCAATATGTGGCTCTTGAATTGAGTTTGATGAGCTAACAAGTTAAGTTTAAATTAATTCCGACTTGAATCGTGAGCTGCCTTGTATATTAAATTTAAGGAATCATATTTAAAAAAACAGTATTTAAATATTTATATTAAGTTAATTTTTTATTATTTTTCTCATTTTATTTATCATTTTATGTATGTGAAAATGGCCATATATAAATTTAGATAGTAAATTTTTATATTTATTGAAATTTTTATTGTCTTAATGATTTTGACATATATAAATGAAAAAAAAATTATAATTCATTTTAACAAATAAATTTTACTTATATTTTCGGTTTATTTTGATGTCATTTACTAGTTTAAAATGTTATATAAATAGATATATAAATATAGATATTAGTGAATATACCTAACAAATTAATGATATGCCTGTAGATGGTCCTTTTTCTAATTTTGGTCTGGTAGTGGAAAAAATCCATCATTTGTTTTTAGGGAAATATAGTGATTTATAGATAAAATATCCGTCAAATCGGTCATAATATCATTTCTTGAAGTAAGAAAAGTTTAGTTTAGCACTTTTTTTCTTATTTTGTTATCGTTTTTCATTTTGGGGAATTTAATCTCAAGTTTATCCCGACGTACAATTTTATCCGAACAACGGCGGTGATTTTCTTATAGCAGTAGAAGGGGAAAAAAATACCGCACTTAAATGTATTGCAACTGTTGTCTGGACGTTTTCCGGACGCAGCACCGTTCGGATAAGATACACAAAAATCACTGTTTTTTTTGCCTTGTTTTTGTTATTTTACTTAAATTTAGGGGCATTTACATGCATACCAAAAAAAATTTATGTTTTAGTAATCTTATCCTAAACTTTTACTTTTATATTTAAACCCCTCAAAACTTCACAAAAAAATGCTACCATTTGAAGTTTTAAAATGTAAAATACAGATTTTCAACAATTAGTAAGGTGGCATGGAAGTAAGAAATTTAACAGGTAGATATATATGTAAATACATAGAGTTAAGTGGTATGTATTAAAAGCTTTATTAAATTTTTTAGGATACAATTCTAATGTATTTATATATCTCACCACTAAACATTTATATATATTTACACATAACACCCACATCTTTATAACCACATAAGAATATCATTATTATCATTTTGTAAAAGTAAAAATGTAAACATAGTTTAGGTGGGAGATATATAAAGACATAAGAATTGTAATGTAAAATTCCCAATTTAAATTAATTAATAACAGATAAATAAGAAATAATTTTTATATAATATTAGAAAATATTGCTTCAAAAAAATTACCAGGTTCAAAATTTGTTTATAAAAAATAAAAAATTCATAAATTACCACGTTGCATTTCTATTATATTTAAATTCATAAAATTTCGTGACTTCTATTAATACAGAAATTATTAGATTTGGAAGTATAGAATATAGAGTTGAGTACTCAATTAAGAAGCCCGGCTGATGGAATCCTACCTGGGAGGTTATGCTGATGGAACGAACGAACGCAACAGCAAAGCTGCGGGGGTGACTAATACCCATCAAAGTGGTAACCATTGAGACTCCGATGATGAGCTGGAGAAGCCAATGGTACTGTCCCTCCAATCCCATATGATCCGTGGAGTGGAGATGAAACAGCAGCCATTCCTGGCCGAAGGCCGCCGTTGCCGCTATAAGTGTCAGCGGATGAGCGGCGGCGGGGCGCGCCACCCGAACCCGCCGCAGACGCAGCGTAGATGAGGATGGAGAGGGAGATGGATGCGTGCTCGAAGTTGTGTAGGTGGTTGGTGGGGATTGTGAAGTCGGGGTCTAAGGGCTGGTGGCGGGAGGGACCGATGAAGAGTTCCATGGCGATGGAGATGGAGCTGCCAATGGCGATGAGGAGGAGTTCGAGGTGGCGGTGTTTGGGGGCGGGGAACCAGGAGGTGGAGCGGAAGGTGTTGGGGTGGAGAGAGAAGAGTTTGATGTTGTTGTATAGGTGCCATAGACCGATTACGAGGAAGCCCCAGCCGGGAGCTACATGGCCTATCTTACTCCCCATGTCACACTTTGTGAATGAGAGAGAGAGAAAGATCGAGGAGAACTGGGGAGTAAGCGGGGGGGTTTTAAGGGCGAGGGAAAGATGGCCTGGGCTGTGTTATAATAATAATTATTATTATTAGGACTATTGGCGTATGATCCTGAATATTTTGAGACTTATCTTAAGCTTTTAAAATATTTCTTCCCTTACAAGACATTTGTTAGGTGAATAGGCTCCATATTATCTTAGAGTACATACTTTTAAATAACAGTATATATATATCTGGAGGTAGATG
>NW_018164789.1:1572662-1584984 GCF_001263595.1 Phalaenopsis equestris | reverse complement strand
ATATATATATATATCAATTATGAGGCTTGATGAAATGCAGATTTGAAGGGCTAACTTGAGTCTTGATACCCCATCAATAATTTTTACCATCTGATATGAATTCTAAGCTATGACATGAATTTCGATGGGCATTAAAAAAAATATATTTATATTTTAATTGAAAGTCATCGAGTGCACCTATTAAGAAAATTTATAGGTAAACTAACCGGCTCGATGAGACGGATCCAATGCTACCTATATTAATCTAATCTGAACCAAATCGATTTTCGATCAAGCCATTAAATTGCTTTTGGAAGCTTTTTTGAACACATTTGGAAGTTTGGATGGATGTCAAATCTGCTTAACTTAAATTCAAATCGAGAGTCTTCATAAGACAAATCCCACGAGCCAGAGATCACTCAATTATGAAATTATTAAAGCTCTGAAATGCCCATCTAACACTGTTCGATCAAGGGAACCTTTCCGGAACATCCGATCAAAGTGGTTTATATTCCTGCGTTAATTATACTTGGAGCTTTATAGATAGAGTCTCGGTACTCTCATGAGAAAGAGAGATCTTGAGGTTTGTGGAAGAACTTGAAGCTTTGAGAAATATGTGAAATCTAACATCACTTCGGTCGCCTTCAATCACCGTCAACCGTCTTCGACCACCGCTGACTGCCATCAAACACCGTCAGCTACCACTAATCAGTTGTTACCGATCAACATCATTCGCCGCCCATTCCTATTGGATAATGCGTCTCTGTAATCATCAATTTACAGTGAATTTATACAATTGAGTCAGACCCCGTGATTTTTTTTCTTTACACGTTTTCCATGTAAAAACTTATCGTATTACTGTCAGTTGTTTTCTTTTATCTTATTGTGTGTCGAGTTCTCGTATAATGCTAAAACGATAATTCATTACTCTACCGCCACAAATTTTTTAGCATGCATCAAGTCTGATGAAAATTTTTTAGATTATAAAGTTTAAATAAATTTAATAATTATGAGATTTACATTAATAAAAATTTTGATTCAAACACGCTGAGCTTGTTTTTGTCAATTGGGATTGCCAATATAACAAGGATAAATGCGGCAGTCGTAATTAGCTGTTGACCACCCAATGCTCTCCCGCTTTAATATATCATTAAAGTTAAGGATGTACATTAAAAATCAAATCAAATAAAATTAATCTGATTGATTCGATTTGATTTAAAGAAAAAAATATATATTTACAATTTAAAAAATATTAAAATTTGATTTTTGAGTTCCGATTTGATGTTTCTTCTTATTTAATCGAATGAACTAAAAATTGAACTTTTATGCAAATCTTACTTAAGATGTTTAGCAAGCAAAATTTGAAGTGATCAATATTATCTAATTCCCACCAGTAATTTTCATTTTCTCAAATTATCATCATATTTTCATCTAAAATGAATAAATTTCAATTTGATCGATTGGATTTTATTATAATTATATTTGATTATTTCGTTTGAAAATAGTTTGCTCAAATTAAAAATCAAACCATCCGTATCAACGGATTGCTCTCCTCTAATTAAAGTATATGTTTTTATAAAAATGATCCCTATTAAAAATTATTCAATGCCGACAACGCATGCAGAAATATATGCGGTGTCTGATCTTCACCGTTGATCACATCGAATATGTATTTCGATAAGTCACATTAAAATTTTTTTTTATATATATAAATATTGTGATGGAGATTGGACCGTACCATATAAAAAAAAAGTTGGGCCCTGGCCATAATTCTCTCGTGAATTCGGGGCAGTTAGCTCTGACGTGGAGCCGGATTTTACCGGCATCGGGTACGTATGGATTCCATAGTTATTTTATTTCACTTTTAATAATTTTATTATACTTTATAAATTCAATTATTATGCTTTTGCATTATTTTACTGGTGAACTACCTCAAGTACGCATGCAGACAAAAGTGTCGCTGCTCCACATGGTTCATGATTATTGGATGATAAGTGCGAAAAATATTCTTTAACTATTAAAAAAAAAACATAATTTATAATTTTTAATCTATTTTATCCTCATCCGATTTTTTAAGTGTCTATTTGTTTAAGTGCTTATTTGAAGACTTGAAGGTGCACACTATAATTCTCCTAGCTAATTAAGAAGTTAATCTAGCTTGGTCAAATTGATAAGTAAAATTATAAGCCCGAACATGTTTCCGAAACTTATTAATTGTGGGGCAATGTACATTTTTTTTTTTTTCGGGCGATGAGCTTTGAGCAAATTATCTTTCTGTGTTGGAAGAAATGTCGAACCACCAAGCCACCATCTCATCCGCGAGCCAACATAATTCACTCGCATCTTAGCAAGCTTAAGGTTTTCAAAAGCCATGAGGTGACTACTATCATTACTCCCTATGAGCTAAAAACTCAACAAGTATTCTAGAATCCAATTCACAAAACAAGAAATTGCGCTAAAACAGATAGCTTGAGTTTGCGACAGTATAACAACTAGACATGTCGTTACTTATAAAAAGTAAAATTTTTTTCGAGGGCTTTAATCGTTATTGACATGTTAGGTCATCAGTTTTAAAGCAAATATTAACCGACGGTCATATTACTTCGGTTATTCATAAACCCGTCATTTGACGAGGTGCTAACCAACACCCTTTTTTAATAAGCGGCGATTTTATCCGTTGGTAATAATATAAATTACCGACAACCCATCGAAGGTTTAAGTTTGAGTTATGTGCTACGGCATAACTACAAAATTGTTGTCGGTTATCAACAATAATTTTTTTTGACAGTCTTTATTTTTATCGACGCAATAAGTCTCCAGTTATCTTCAAATATTAACTGAAGGCTATATGTCATCAGTTATCTTCGAACCCATCATCTAGTGTAGGAACGCATCTTTATAATAAGTGACGACAAGTGTCGTCGGTAATATGAGAAAGAGCTAATTGATAAGAGTGATTAGTATTCATTCACTGATAGATTAGGTTTCAACAACGAAGAATTATCACAAATCAAACAGTTAAATCCTGCATTTTATTTCGCTATTTGGCTTTACAACTTGAACATATATTACGTTTGTAAGGCATATGTGCTGAGATCGGCTCTGATGAGCTTGAAAAAAAGGCCGCACTCTGCACATACATCCTAAAGACTTAATTTTTTTCCCTCACAACTTACACTCTCTAGGTTAATGCCACCTTCCTCCTTACAACCTCTTGGCCAATGACATCTCCCTTTGATCCCTTAACCTCTCTCTCTCTCTCTCTCTCAAGCAGTAGTCACCTTCCTCTCTCTCCAGTCTCACCAATACTGCCTCTTCTCTCTCCTCAGTACATTGCCTATCATCCCCTTTAATTCGCATCTCTCGCCATGGCTACGACCACCACTTATCATGTTTTTTTTTTATAAAAATCATGTGATTTTTTTATTTATTCTATGGGTTTAGATTATATGATTTTGTTTGATTTGCTTTTCCTTGCAAAATTAAAATGAACCAATAAACTCATGAATGAACCTACATGATTGTTCATATTAAAAATAATGTATTTAAAAATAATGCATTGAATATATAACTGACAGAAAAGTATGTGTTAGTTTACTTATTGAAACTTATCTGAGGTTTTGTGAAGATTTGAATGAAGATTGCCTCTCTAATGAAACCTTCGTTCCTCTCTAGTTTCATCTCTCGCCTCTCTACCTATCGAAGGATTCATCTAGGAACAATGTTAGCATTAGTTTTTACATCAAAACCCTTGTATGAATTTTGACGCATTTACCCTTACGGGTTATTTACATGTATGCCACCCTTGTGGCTTATAAATATATCATGTAACAGAGGAAATTAGATATAATTAGAAAATTAATCCTCATCTCATATGTTTGTTATTCCCTCTTTTATGGTTCTTATATGATATTAGAGCCACCGACTACTACAGCCTCAAGATCGATGGAGTTCCATCTTCCACCAACCCACCTCACATCCATCCTGTCAAGAATCTCAATAGGATGACGGATTTTCATATTCCTCCCCCTCTCAAATTCTTGATGTAACATATTAAAGATGCGGCCAATACTCCTCTACTATTTGAAAATTAAGTTGTCGGGAAAGTTCAAATACAAAAACTTTTTCTTGTCGATGGCTTTAATTCATTTCTTGATAGCATTATAAGCTCCTCACCACAATATCAACAATGTTTCACATGTACATCTGCTGAAAAACTTGATTACATTATTTGTAAACTCATAGAACAAAACTTGACCGCCGCCCTTCTTTCCGCCATTTTTCCATCTGTTTTACCTTATGTTCTTCATCTAAGTCGCATTGCTGAAATATGGATGGCACTTGAATGGCGATTTTAATCCTCAAACTCATAGATCAAAAATTGACCGCCGCCCTTATATCCGCCATTTTTCCATCTGTTTACCTTATGTTCTTCATCTAAGTCACACAGCCGAAATATAGATGACACTTGAATGGTGTTTTTAATCCTCAAATTGTTCAAGAGTGATCCAACTTCAATTGGTTGACTTACAAAACTTTCACTTAGGTCACCAAAAAATGACCTAATATCTCATTTCTATCAAACATCGTGTTGACAATATAACCATCGCATGATCAAATATCAATAACAGAGATATTATTCTATATACTTTGAATTGATTACCTTTCTCCTATCAAGGTTTTAAAACTAGCCTTGAACCAGACAACACCCCCTTAGCTCTTGAATATTTCTACTCACCACTCCAAAGCGAAGAAAGCCATCAAGCTAATTAATCTTTAAAACATACTCAAACCACAACACTCCTCCCTTACAAAAGCAAAAATTTCCATTCTAAATCAAGAATCCCTAACAAGAATCAACAAAACAGTATATCTCCCACTTTCCCTAACATAAAACAACCCGAAACCATCGTTGTTTGTCAGATTTACCACAAGAAAGGGCACACCACTGACCAATGTTGGCATTGAATCAACTTCCAGTACAAACTCATCTTAACCACTGCTCTCAACACTTCAATCACTACCAAGAATCAAGATTTGATACTCAACGCAGAAAGTATCACACACATAACTACACACCTGGACAACATACATTAACTCACCCCTTACAAAGACTGAATCTAAGTCACGGTAGAAAACCACCAAGCAACTGAAATCTCATCCATTGGAAATAGTTTTCTTCTCACACCAAATTGTAAGCTCCACCTCTCCTCTATTCTTAGAGTACCACATTTCACTCATAAATTAATTTTTGTATATAAATTTGTTAATGTTAGTCAACACTCCATCACTTTCAATCGTAATGGTTTTTTGATTTAAGATCTCCACACAAAGAAATTACTTCTTAGTGGTTGAACTAATCAAGGGCTACACCCTCTTAGTGCTCTCTTTGCCACAATTTCACCCTCAAAATGGCCAAATCAGTTGAGTCATTAACATTCCAAAGTAATTCATTTCATAGCAAAACAACAACCACAACTCAAAATTAACAAAAATACTTTACCTTATAATGAATGTCTTAGAAATAAATTTCATAAAATTTCAATTTTTGTCATAACTAATCAATTTGCTCCTTTCAAATTACTTCATTTGGATATATGGGGACCACTTTCGCTGCATTCTATTGATGGTTATATTTACTATGTCACCTTTATTGATGACTATTCTGCAATTGTTTCCATTATATTTAAAAGTTGAAGTATCTCTGTGCTTTCTAATTTGCATAAACAAATAAAAAATCGACAAAAAATATAAGTCAAATCACTTACAAACATACTTGCAAAACAACAACATTCATCATCAAATTAGTTGCCCTTACACCCCTGAATAAAACGGAGTAGATGAACGTAATAACAAACATAGAATTGAAACCCCTTGAACTTTTCTTAGCATTGCCTTCCTACCATAGAAATTCTGGATGACAGCTGACCATACATCTGTCTACCTTATCAACCACATGTCGTCTCACAACACTCTCAACAAATCACCTTTTCAACTGTTGTATCGTGCTCTTCCTGAATATCATACACTGAAAGCATTCGGTTGTGCATGCTTCCCAAGGCATCCACTCTCTATGAATACTAAATTTCATCCAAACGCCATCTCTGTGCCTTTTTGGGTAACAATCACCATCACAATGGCTATCAATGTTAAGATATTCAACAAGAGCACACAATTATATTTTGACGTCACTTTCAATGAGACACTTTCCTTTTCAAGAAAAACAACCCCATACAACACCCTCATCCACTCTCACCACTTCCCCCCATCCCTCTTAAGACATGTTTCTACTATAAACCCTTCAAATACACCCACCACTTCATTTCCACATAACAGTTCAATTACCACACCTTCTACATCACCTCAAGACCTAGCTACTAGTAATTCCGCCTCTCATAACAATACAACTGACACCTCCCTTTCAACAATTAATCAAAATGAACTCTCTAGCTCCTACAAACATTTCATTAACTAAAACACACCCCATGATCACTAGCACACAAACTGGGAAAATCAAACCTTCCAAAATCTTCTCACTTTTACATCAAACCAACTCTGACTCATCCATTACTTTTAAAAAAACTATGCAAAACTCCACTTCACTCAATGCCATGTTGGATTAATTTATGACCCTTCAACAAGTAGTGACATGGAACATCGTTCCTTCAACCTGACATTAAATTTTTTTAGGATGTAAATGAACTTTTAGGATCAAGTATCACAATGATGAAAGAAGTGTTCATCATAAAGCGAGACTGGTGGCTCAAGGATTTAAACAACAACCAGGTATTAAATTTCATGAAACTTTTAGCCATATTGCAAAATTTTGAACTATTTGTATGTTGACCATGTTAGCCACCACAGAAAAATAAAATATAAAACAATCAGATGTCTCAAAAAGCTTTTTACACGTAATGCTTGATGACACGATATGCATGTCTCAACTCCTTGGATTTTAAGACAATAACAATCCACACTATGTATGTAAATTAAATAAAGCTCTTTATGGTCTTGAACAAGCACCACGCCAATGGTACTCCACCTTTTGTAACTTCTTATGCACTAAAAAATTCAAATTAATCACCTCTGATCACTCGTTACTTATTTATCATCATGATAAAACTTGCATTTATCTACTTATTTATGTTGATGATATCCTAATTATAGGAAACTCATAACAATTTGAAAAAAAAAGTTAGATACTCAGTTAACTTGAAACAACTTAGCTCTCTATTACACTTTTTTGGGTTTACAAATAGATAAAATCGTTAACTGCTATTCCTTACATCAAATGAAATATCTATCTAATTTGCTAAATAAAGAAAGCATGACGTAATCAAAATTAGTTTTGACAACTTTACCTCTTCAACCTTTAAAAATCTCTATTCCTACTTCTCCTCTCCTTAATCCACAATATTAAAGGCAACTGATTGGAGCTCTTCAATACCTTATTGTGACCAGTAACCAGAACTGATAAAACTTTTAGTGTAAATTTTTTAAGTTAATAGGATGCATAAACCAAATACAGCTCACTTTCAATTACTTAAACGATTATCACGCTACCTTAAAGCCACACCCTACCACAAACTACCCATTATCACTGAGTCATTATCTGCATACGCCGAGGCAGCTTGGGCAAGTGTCATCAAAGATGAAAAATCCACTGCAAGTTACTGCATTTACCTAGACCACAACCTTATCTTGTGGTCCTCCAAGAAACAAAATGGAGTTGCTTGATCTTCAACAGGAGCAGAAGACCATACAATTGAAACTACTAAAACCAAAATTTTATGGCTCGAAAGGCTATTAAAAGAACTTATAGGGCTCTCTTCATCTCTAGTCAATCTGTACAACGACAATACCTTCACAATAACACTTGCTCACAATATTATTCTCCATGCTAGAACAAAGCACATCAAAGTTGATTACCTTTTTATATGGGATCAAATAAAGCTAAAACATATTATTTCGCACCATATCATGACGCAAGATCGACCGACAAATATTCTAGCTAAAACCCTGAAACCCAAAAGGCACCTTGAGCTTACTGCCAAGTTAATTATCAAACCTCTCGATGGTTAACTTGATAGGAGGTATTGGAACTTAGCTGAGGTTTCGTGAAGGCACGACTGAAGGCCAGCTATTTGATGAAGCCTAATCGAAAGCGGGCAGCTGTGGGCAGTGGCTTGCTTATAGCATTTTACTTGAATAGTGTAATTTCGATTTAGGCAAACTAGCCAAAATTTTAATTCATCCAAAATGAACTACAATATAAACCTTAAATAAATAATTTTCTCAAATTCATACAAAAAATTACAGTACACCAAAAATTCACTCAACCAAAAAACCCCTTAATATTTTAATCACTGTGAAAACTCAACTACTTATAACAAAATGAGCCATAAGTCAAAATTTTGAATTGTGTAAAGCCAAAGAAAACCTAATTGAAATTAGCTTGGCTCATACCAATATGATTTGACCATGGATTAAGCCAGTTGGTCCGAGACGGTGCTCGTTTCATTTAATAAAAAGTACAAACACTATGGAAAATATATCAAAATATTTTGACATAATTTCTTATTAAATAAATCTCAAATATAATTTATTAACACATCAACTACCTTAAATAATAAAAAACAAAATAATTATTATGCTATACTGTATGTAACACATTGGTTGTAGTAAAAGTTCAGGTCAAATTTTGTTTCTTAGACTCAATTATAATAAATTTATAATAATAAAAAATAAGTTTAAATTGAATATAATAATAATAAATAAATAATTTTTTTAAAATTTTTTTAATCTAAATCAGTAATTACAAAAAATATTTTAATCAAATTAAAATGAGAATAATCATTTTCTTATTGTTTTTTTTTTTTCATTAGAGGTTCCCACCACAGCTAAACCAATAATCGCCATACAAGTCTAGTGGGCCTGCAACTAACTGGGCCAACAAAGTCCTCTACTGGACAACTCCTAAAAGCGTGGCAATTCATGGGCCATTCATCCTTGGCTACATCATACCACCCAATAATTATTTATTTACATAGCTTACACCTAAATTTTAGTTTTTACATTTGTACCATCCAAACCTTTCATATCACCAAATGGAAGTTTAGATGTTAGATAAGTATATATAAGAATTGAGTGGCATATATGTAAATTTTTTTTCCTTCTATTTCGGTTGACTAAGGGTCTGTTTGGGACAGCTTATTTGGTGCGGTGATATTTTGAAAACGCACCTAGCCTGTTTTGGTTAACTGCGTTTTGGCAGCTTATGCGTTTTGAAAAGGCAGAAAACAGCATTTTCACACCGCACCTATCTAGGTGCGGTCACAGCTTTCTGGCAGCGGTCTCGCTTTTCAAAATAAAAATAAAAATTTGTAATGGTCACCGCACCTACCTTATTAGCAGATTATTTTTAATCAGCTTATCAGCAAATTATTCAATAAGCTGCAGCTGCCCCAAATAGATCCTAAATATATGTATTTTTTTTCAAAATATACTATCTAATATGAAGCAACCAATGGAGAAAAAAGATTCATATTTTTGTTCCACCAAAATTTAATAATTTTAGAATGAAATAATATTAATTCAATTGCATGGGAAGTAATCTAAATTGGGAAAATGGAGTGAGAGCAAAGCTAAAGGGTTTCTTGACGCCAGAGGTCTGACATTGCCGATTTCTTAAGGCAACCAACATATTAGAGAAATACATTTTGATGGAGTGCTATAGATTAATTTGTTTTTTTAGATTAAATGATTAATAAAAAATGAATATTATTTTTGGTGCGATGATATATTGAACAATGATGTAAAGATTGGCCGATATTTTTGCTTGATTTGTCCTTTCATGACTTTATGCCCATTCTTTAAATCAATTATTGTATAACTTGCACTGCAGGAAAATGCTTGATTAGCGTCGGATATTTTCGATGCTAATTGGGCAATTTTTCGACGCTAAGTTTGATTAATGTTTGATTAGTGTCAAATAAATTTTAAAGTTAAAATTGTCGTCACTAATTGATTTTACGTCGACATTTGCATCATATATTTAATGGCGTCCGAAGTTGCGTCATAAGGTGATGTTGGCTTAATAACAATTTCAAACTTAGCTGATGTCAATTAGCGTCAAACATGGTGGACACTAATTAACGTCGGCTATGTTGAACACTAATTAGCGTTGGTCTAGTTTGACGCTATTGCATTGAATTGGAGTCGTCAGAGATCAAATAAATGCTTCTCACCATTAGCGTCAGAATAATCCAATGAAACCCTGTAGCAAACAAAAAAAAAATACAACAAGACGACTAAATTTTCACATACCTACATAGAACAAACACAAGTAACATAATAGAATATTTATATATCATTAGAACCAAAAAAAGAAATCTTCAACATATTTAGATTATGATACCAAATTAAATTAAAGAGAGACAGATAAAAAATGTTCAAAGTTCACAACTACAGAAACTGTAAATTCGATTAAATAGAAAAAAAAAAAACATATAATCAGCCCCTATGTCGAGGAAACATCATCAAATATAAAATAAAAATCTTAATCTTCCTCCTTATCATCATAATGCTCCTCCACCTCCTCATCCTCCTCGACAACACTCGTATGTTGCTTGCTCCAACAATCAAAAACTCCCTATCAGGCGTGCTAGACTATCTGTAACCATCAGCTGGCCTTCACGCACCAGTCAGAGCTCTTCATTCATCATCATGACCCCCCGATAATCTCGTCATGCTGAGCTAAAACGAGTCAGGGGTACCCACAGTTTTCCTGGTGCATATGGTTAGCTACCCCTTTTGCTCCGAGGCTACACTCTCCCCTTCTTCTTCCTCGTCACCTGCGTGAACAACTCAAAATCAGACTAAGCAGTAGTAAACTGGCTACCGCTATTGTTAGCGGACGACGAGGTCTAGCTAACCATCTCCTTTAGTCTCTTCCGGAGTTGCCTGTACTCCTTCTACATAACAAAATTCAAATATTAATTGACATATTAATACCCAAAAAAATAGAAAATTAATTTTTTTTAACTTTCATTGATACGTCGAGAGTGGTCGAATAACCACTAATGTGTGCCAGCGTGCCAATGTGTGAGAATAGGTAGCTCTGTGTTGGATGGCTCTTAGTCCAGATCTTTGGCATGCATACATGTTCAGAGAAATATAAGAGTCACATAAGTACATAAATCTATAAGTGTCTGAATTTCGAGATAGTCTTTCAACCAGTAGAATGACATCTGCAAATTATAAATTACGTAAGTTTGATTAGAATAAAAAGGAAGAAGCTAACATTATATTTCAAATTGGAGTATCATACCTTAAACTTCTTAAATTACATATCCTGAGTCGCAAATGAGATCTGCTTCCATGAGAGATATGTCTGATCATATTTGCTTCGGATAATCTCCATGATCCACCTCGCGGGTAGCCTAGAAGGGGTAGAATCTACAAAATGTTCTATTAGGTACATTATATAATTGAATGAAAAATTGAAATGATTATACTGTAAAAAAGAAAGTTGACTTACAAGTCATCCTTTGGCTTAAAATGGATGCTGACGGTGGTGTCAGGCATCTCAATTGCTAGAGTCGAGGGGACTGGCTCGTCAGATGAGGATGATGGGCGGAAATAAAGTGGAGTGGGAGGTGGTGCCTGACCAAAAGAAAATATGTTGAGATTTTCATATCTATTTTACACTGATTTTGATGATATTGCACTTTAAAGAAAAATATTTTTGATGTTTTGTTGCAGGTATGTTGAATTATGGTCATTGGAGCAAAAAGATGCAAAAAGAAGTATATTTGGAGCAAAAATGACAAAAACATGAAGATTTGATCTTGGGCGCCGACGGCGAGATCGACGCCGCCGACGACGAGAGCGACGCCGCGACGGCGAGTTTTTCCCGAGAGTCCAGAATTAAATATTCTAGAAGGCCGCCGACGGCGAGCACGTCAGTTCTCTCAACAGATGCATTGAATGTTGACGATTTTTGAAGGGACGTTTGGGCAACTCTTGAAAACTCTTCTACAACTTTAAAAAATCATTTGGAGGCCGAAAAAGTGGGTGTCCGCTGAGTCTTTGTTGTTTGTGGTGTCCATTAGAGTGTACTGAGTGGTTAGTATTGTAAGGAATTCTTCGAGAGATTGTAAGAGTAGATAAAAATTAGAGATTTCTTCCTCCTTGCCTCTTTGAAGGAGAATTCTATGTGTTGTAAGGAAATGAAGAGATTCAGAGGAACTTCGAGGAGTTTGCTTGGGGAGGAATTAGAGATAAGTTGTATTTACTTATTGAAGTTTGTATGACTTTGCTTTTATATATAAATTTCAAGTTT
>NW_018164789.1:1572227-1572533 GCF_001263595.1 Phalaenopsis equestris | reverse complement strand
AAGTTGTGATGATCTTTTCACTTCAATCTTAATTTACTTTCAATCTGGCCAATTGATTTGTTAAAATATGTTGAGTTTTACAACTAAAATGAAGATTACATCCAAGATTTAGAAAGGTCAAAGTCCTCGAAAGTTAGGTGAAAATAAAAAGGAAAATAAAAATTATCGGGCATAGAAGTGGAGATTTTAGAGTGACAGACTAAAATCCTCAATTCGGTCTTATCGTTTGGGTGCTGAAGTGTAGATGTTAGCCCTCAGGTGAGGGAAACGTGGGAGCTCCGAAGTGAGAGCCGATATCCTCCCAGC
>NW_018164789.1:1569055-1570810 GCF_001263595.1 Phalaenopsis equestris | reverse complement strand
AATTACAAATACAAGGAAACCAGCTACAAAATCAAGGAATTGCTATCAAAAATATTGAAAACCAATTGGGGCATATCGTTACTGCGCTTTGTAACCGAACATCAGGAACTTTTCCTAGTACTGTGGAACGAACTCCTAAAGATCAAGGAAAAGAACAGGTAAAAGCGATACAATTACGAAGTAGAAAAGAATTGAAAATAAGAGTGCAGAAAGAAACAGAAACTAGAAAAGAGAAAGTGGATACATAAAAAGAAAAGGATCATGAATACCCAGATTTAGAATATCCACTTACACCAATGAAAATTACTGTGGAGAAACCTTCACCACCGTTTCCTCAAAGATTGAAGCAACACAAAAAGGATAAACAATTTTCCAAGTTTATAGAAATTCTTAAGAAATTAACGGTAAATATTCCCTTTGTATAGGCTTTAGAGCAAATGCCTAATTATGTGAAGTTTATGAAAGATATTTTGAACAAGAAAAGGAAGTTCACTAATAATGAGACTGTTGCACTTAGCGAAGAGCGTAGTGCTTTTATTCAGAAAAAGCTTCCTGAAAAATTAAAAGATCCAGATAGTTTCACTAAACCGTGTGCTATCGGTGAAAGATTTTATGGAAGAGCTTTATGTGATTTGGGAGCCAACATTAATCTTATGTCTCTATCAATTTACAAAATATTAGGATTAAGAGAAGTCTCACCTACTTCTGTAACTCTTCAGTTAGCGGAACATACAGTTACTTATCCTAAGGGAGTTATAGAATATGTGTTAGTAAAAGTTGATAAA
Source organism: Phalaenopsis equestris (assembly GCF_001263595.1). Taxonomy (NCBI): domain Eukaryota; kingdom Viridiplantae; phylum Streptophyta; class Magnoliopsida; order Asparagales; family Orchidaceae; genus Phalaenopsis; species Phalaenopsis equestris. The sequence goes on along the minus strand of NW_018164789.1, from coordinate 1,570,025 downwards.
TTTATCTTTCCTGTGGATTTTATTGTTTTAGATATGAAGGAATATAAAGAAATACCTATAATTTTAGTGAGACCCTTTTTAGCTACTGGAAGAGCTATGATAGATGTTCAAAAGAGAGAATTAATAATGAGAGTTAACGATCAAGAAGTGACGTTTAACATTGTGAAATCTATGAAATACCCTGCTGTTGAAAGAGTTAATGAATATTTTCGCATGGAAATTAGTGAACATTTATTGAACGAGCATTTTAAAGAATATTTTGAAGAGAAAAAAAATTTTAAAGACAAAGATGAAGTTATTTTGGACAAAATAGAAAATGAAGAATTAGATTATGTTCAGGAAAGATTTGAGATGTTGGATATTACAGAAATTGCTGATAAAAATCTAGTTCTGTCAATTATAAACCACCTAAACTTGGGTTGAAAATATTGCTTAACCACTTGAAGTATGTGTTTATGGGAAATTCATCTATATTACCTATTATTATATCTTCAGAGTTAAATGATTTGCAAGAGCAAAGACTTTTGGATACATTAAAAATATATAAGAAAGTTTTTGGTTGGACCTTAGCTGATATTAAAGGAATCAGTCATTCGATCTGTATGCACATAATTATACTAGATGAACAATAAAAACTAAGAGTTGATCCACAAAGGAGATTAAACCCAATGATGAAAGAAGTAGTCAAGAAGGAAATTTTGAAATTGTTGGACACAAGAATTATATATCCTATTCGGACAGTACTTAGGTAAGTCCAATTCATTTTGTTCCTAAGAAAGGAGGGGTGACTGCTGAAGCACAAAAGAATGATGAATTAATACCTATCAGGCAAGTTACTGGGTGGCGTATTTGCATTGATTATAGAAAATTAAACACTACCACCAGGAAAGATCACTTCCCTTTACCATTTTTAGACCAAATAGTGGATAGACTTGCTGGACACAAATATTTTTATTTTTTTAGATGGATA
>NW_018164789.1:1564119-1569045 GCF_001263595.1 Phalaenopsis equestris | reverse complement strand
TTATGCGAAAGAACTAATTTAGTTCTAAATTGGGAAAAATGTCAATTTATGGTTGCAGGAGGAATTGTGTTAGGGCATAAAATTTCGGAAAATGGTATGGAAGTAGACCCTGCAAAAATTCAAGTTAGATCTAAATTAACACCTCCTACTAATGTAAGAGGGGTTAGAAGTTTTCTTGGACATGTTGGTTTTTACAGGCGTTATATTAAAAATTTTTCAAAAATTACCAAACCTCTATGCCAACTTTTAGAAAAGGACAAGAAATTTGAGTTTACTGAAGACTGTTTAATGCCTTTGAGTTATTAAAAGAAAAGTTAATCACATCCCCTATAATAGTTTCACCTAACTGGGAGAGACAATTCGAACTGATGTGCGATGCTAGTGATTATACTATTGAAGCTGTTCTTGGACAAATGTATGATAAGATCTTTAAAGTTATATATAACGATAGTAAAACTCTTAACGATGCTCAAATTAACTACACTGTTACTAAAAAAGAGTTATTGACTATTGTGTATGCTTTTGACAAATTTAGATCTTATATCAAATTGCTGATCATTTATCGAGATTAGAATATCATGAATTATCTGACACCGACAATGAAATTACGGACAGTTTCCCTGATGAACAACTCTATAATATTAATGAGTGGAAAATACCATGATATGCTGATATTGTTAATTATATTGTAAGTGATATTTTACCACCTATGCTGACATTGCAACAGTAAAGAAAATTCATTCATGATGCGAAAACATATTTTTGGGATGAGCCTTATTTATATAAACAATGTAAAGATCTTATTATGAGAAGACATGTACCTTATGAAGAAACTGAACTAATTATTCAGAAATGTCATGATTCTGAATTTGGAGGATATTTTGGAACTGATTCAATTTATCCATTCACTTAAATTTCTTGACAAAGAGAATTGTGCTTTCTTATATATTGAACTTCACATTAGAAACTTTATTAGTAGAATTAGTTAATGAAGAGTTTATTAAAATTATATTTTTATTTCAATTGTCTATTAGTGACAAATATGCAATTTGAACTATTTTGTTGTGATTAAGTATTGATTTTTTAAATCTTAGTTCGTAGTCTCTAATATTACTCCATGTGGGATCGATATCCAGAACTCCATTAGAGCCCTGTATTTCTTGAGCGATACGTATACTTGCGTTGATAAGTGTGACTTTGCAATTATTAAATATTTTATACACATCTTTATCAAATCTATAACCGTTGTCAAGTTTTTGGCGTCGTTGCCGGGAATTTAAATCTTCTAGCAGCAGTATCAAATTCTTGTATTTTTAAGCATATATAAAGTCGCTGTCAGTGCCTACGAGGGACTTGGTGTGGGAGGAGGGGCAACATAATGGGTCACCATACTGGCTGCATGAGTGTCGTACCTGTCAGCAAAAATGCGAGCCTTCTTCAGCCTCCTATACGTGTTGCCTGAAGTCCTCTAAACACGGGGTCTGTTGGGAGGCTGAGAACCTACCATGAGGTACAAAAAAAAATTAGAATTAATAAGCTTGATTAGTATGCAATATAAGATAGACAAGTAAAAACAGAAAAGTGAAACGTGTCGTGTCTTCGCACATGGGCATCGAAACCTACTTTCTGAGAGGTAAACAGACAACTGCAATGTCACGTGCACAAACTGTTCATCACCAACAATAAATTTGTCAATTAATCTTTTTCTTTCTGGATATAATCTCTTATATATCCACGATGTAATGCTTTGAATATCTATATGTACCATAAATGTAGCTCTACATATTAGTGCACCTATATATTACACATACTACTTGAAATCTTAGGCCACCCACACATCATATTTGAAACTCATAGTCCACAAATCAAGAGAAAATCAACGCTAGCCTAACTCCACCCTAAACTTACATATCACAAATTTCTTATAGATTTACATATCTTACACCTAATTTTTCATATTTACATACATACACAAATTTCTTATGTATTTCTATATACATATCTCACAACTAAATTTTTATACATTTATACATAGCATAAATTTCTTATGTCTTTGCATATCTCACACCCAAATTTTCATATTTACATACATAGCACAAATTTCTAATGTATTTATATATCCCAATCCTAAATTTTAACTTTTACATGCATAGCAAAAAATTCCTTTTTTGTATACATATATCACACCTAAAATTCATATTTGCATAGAAAACAAAATTTTCTTAAGCATGTATATATCTCACACCTAAATTTCATATTTGTACACATAGCACAAATTTCTTATGGATTTACAAATCTCACACCTAAAATTTCACATTTATATCTATAGCACAAATTTCTTATGCATTCACATATCTCACACCTAGTTTTTCATATTTACCTATATACCACAATTTTCTTATGCATTTACATATCTTACATCAAAATTTTATTACAATGCAAGGAAATCCATAAAATCCATTTGCATTGGATACCTTAACAATAGAATATGAAAAAACCTTAACAAAACCTTTGTATTTTTTAATCTAACACCTATGTGAGGAAAAAAAAAAGATGAAAACTTCTGCTAAATCAAAGTTTGGAGGCCTGGAAAAAGATTTCTCATCTTGGACGGGGTTGGAGCAATGAAAGGGAGCTCGATTTGTTGGAGAAGACTAGGAGATGTTGGAGGCGACGAACAAAGCCAAAGCAGATAGAGCGTACAAAGTAGAGCTGCAATCCTCGAGGGCCATATTTTAGGGGTCTAGCGCCGGATTTAGCGTCTGCCCGATTCCATTAAGTGACTATAGCTTCGGATTAGCGACCTTTGTTCGACGCAATTCACTAGCATCATTTCTTCTGATTTTGGAAATGTGTGCCGACACAAACGGAAGCTAATCGGTCGCTAATTTAGCTTCGGAAAGATTTCTGATGCTAATTCAGACGCTAATTAACAGTTTTCCCGTAGTGACACAACTCTTCTGCATCAAACATTCGATCTTCATTCAACGAGCGATGCTAATTGAACTCAAATCAGATACTAACTTTGGGTTAAAATTGAATATGACGCTAATCCGTAGTTTTCCTTGTAATGTTCGAATATCTAAAGATCTATTTTATGCATTTTTCTTTTTTCAAACATCGCAAATGCTACATAGAGTAAAATGTGAGTAGTTTGTTTATTTGAACTTACCCACTTAATGACCAATTACATATGTTTTGACAATTAGATAATACATCTAACTATTAGACAAATTATTTAGTATTGCTATATTCATAACTATATCTAATCATTTAATTGTATTTATCTTTTTTGATTTAGTTTTACAAAAACTATTTAAAATATTTAATAATTTATATTTGTTGAAAAATAACATGTGACATAAGTAATAATTCATATATATTATAAATAAATTTCATCTATTGAAAAAATAAACCTAATTAAACAATGCCATACAACCTCCACACAAATTCTTATGCATAGGCTAATTATCATATATGCAAAAATTGAATGGTATATTTGCAAAACTTCCTTAATTTTGTTATTAAGCATAGGCTAATTATAATTAACAGGATTATTGTGTCTTTTCTTTTTCTCATGAAATGGACTGCCGGCCAACTTCACTCAATATAAACTTCTGCAACTGAAATTCATTGCTTTACTCGTTGTATAATATCTGACTCATCTGTTTGCTCACCTTCTATTCTTACCAGATTAATTAATGTATATTTCATTTTATGGATTATTTAATGGTTTAACAGCCCCAATACGTGTACTGAATTTCAATAGCACATAAGCTAAGTAATATTATTATTTGGTAGATTTATATACATACCCCTAGGAGTGTAAATGAACCGAACACGAACGAACAGAGCTTGTGCTCGTGTTCGGTTCGTTTAAAATTTAGTTTGTTTGAAATAAGCTCGTGTTCGAAATTGTTCGTGAAGTCAATGTTCGTGTTTGTTTCTTAGCGAACGAGCCGAACACAAGTTGTTCGCGAACGACGAGCCAGTTTGACATCCCTAATAGTAATATATATAAATAATATATTATACTAATTATATAACTTATATTATATAAATATTTAATATCTATATTAGCATATTACTAATATAGTATATTAATATATTATTATTATTAATTTATTATATATTATAATTTATAAAATATAATGTTTTAAAATATAATAAATTTTTTTATATATAATTATTTTATATTATTTTATATTTCAAACAATAACGATTCGAACACGAACGAACACATCACTGTTCGTGTTTGGTTCGTTTAACTAACCGAACGCTTATATATATATATAATTATTTTATATTTCGAACAATGATGATTCAAACACGAATGAATGAATCACAGCTCGTGTTTGGTTAGTTTAACTAATCGAAAGAAAAAAAATTTGTTCACGTTCGTCTCGTTTACTTATCGAATGAATCGAGCACGAACTCATTAACGAACCGAACATGAACTGTTCGCGAACAACAAACTTTTTTGACAGCCCTACATACCACACAATTCCTATGTATTTACATATGTAACATCTAAACTTCAATTTTTTTTGGGTACATACCACCTTACTAGTTTGATTTGTAAATAGATAGATATTGTGCTATGTAAGTACATGGCTCTATTTTTAATTGTGTTTATAGTGATTGGATTACCATCTAATGTGTCGATTTTTAAATTGAATCAATTTGAATAAAAAGGCATTTACATGCATGCCGCTCAATTCCTTTGTATTTACATATTCAACACCCAAAGTTAATTTTCAGATTTATACCACCCAAATCATTCATATCACAAAAATGAAAATTACCATTTTAACTTTTTTTTTTAAGTCAAATGCACCCTTTCATACATAGGTAAGGTGGTCTGTATGTAAAAATTAAAGCTTAGGTTTAAAATATGAAAATATATATAAATAAATAATTATATAT
>NW_018164789.1:1546020-1564073 GCF_001263595.1 Phalaenopsis equestris | reverse complement strand
TATATATATATATATATATATATATATATACTTTTTTTTGGTTAAAAAATATAGAATGGCCGGAGGCTATTATACGAGCTCTCAGCCACCCTCATGTGTCTAACTATTCAATAACCACTCTCACTACTGGCAAACTGGCCAGAGTGGGATTCAATCCCGTGACTTGAGACTTACGACCTTCAAAAAGGCTATTCTGCCAACAGGTCACGGCTGTCGGCACCATTATATCTATCTATCTATCATGTGAATCAATAATTATCTATGTATGGTGAACTAGATTTATAAGGCATTATTGAAAGCTTATGTATGAAAAAAGAAAAAAAATACTAATACAGAAAATCATATATATATATATATATATAGTCTGAAAGTTGTTGCAGAGAGGATCTCCACTAGAAATTTGTTTTCGTACACTCCTTCCCTCCCTTGATGTGAACCTCGTTGCGTATCTTCCCAAATAACGTGCAATTTTTGTTGATTGTGTTGGTATAATACTAAATTATATATCTTAAATAAAAAAAAAAGGGGAAAAAGAGGCATTTACGTATGCATATATACCACACAGTTCTTACGTATTTACACATATAAACTTCATATTTACATTTATAATACTCAAAATTTTAATATCACATAAAAAAATTACTTCTATTTATTTTTTAAATATAAATTACAACTGATTTATGACACCAGTGATATAAACTAGAATAGACATTTGGGTGTTTGATATCTAAATACATAAGAATTGTGTGGTATATATGTAAATTTTCCTATATAAAAGGTTTGCATTACCGATAACAGCACATAAATCTGAGCTCTTATCAGTGAAAGTGATACTTTACTTTCCCAGGAATATAATGCGTGATTTTAATTGATCAATTCCTCAGCGGCAGACTATCCCTATTTTTAATTGAACCTGTATCGATCGTATGGATGTAATCATAATCGCGGAAGCACATGCCCTGATGCCCGTAAATCACATAAATAGCTGTACTTAAATCCAATCTTCTACTGATTCGACACGATTTCTCAGGGACTATGGTTAAATGCTGAAGAAAATTATGAGTTTTTACACAAATATTATTATGAAAATGAAGAAATTCACGTAACAATCAAATACAAAAGATTTGCGATGCTCGACAGATTCGCCGGATCCACAGGGAGGGAGATTTCACCCGCACTAGATTGAGAGAGAAAAAAAAAAAGACTAGGAGTTACAATTTTCACACTTCTCACCATATCTCACATAAGTCCTAAGCTTCTTTTATAGAGGAGGACTGACACATACCAACAAATAAAGCCAAAGGACTGAATTCCCCTAATTAAAATAAAAAAAAATCATAAATTACAACAATATGTACCTCATCTCTAACTTTCAAATAAGTGAGAGATGACCAAATGAGCTCTATACTTTAACTCAACTGCACCAAGATGGTTGCTTATGTACCTCCCACCAAAAAATTCACCATACACCTGCAATAGGTGAACTTCTATATTGGCAGTGCTTTCGTGAGCATGTTCACTGGATTCTTCTTCGTATCTATCTTCTTCAACAGAACATTATTGTCATCAATCAAGTCTCGAACAACGTGGTACCTCACATCATTGTACTTAATACGAGCATGATGAACTGGATTTGTGGATAAGAATATTGCACTCTGACAATTACGGAACATCGTAACAAACTCCTGATCAACTCTCAAATCATCCAATAGGCTCTGCATCCATATCGCTTCTGTCACGCCTCCGTGACTACCATGTACATAGTCTCCAAAATAAACAAAACAACAATATACTGAATAACTAACATCCAACTTACAAGACATCCTGTAAATGTGAATAAATAACAAGTAATAGATCTCCCTATCCATATCACCTGCATAGTTTAATTCTGTAGTGTAGCATATACACAAATCTGTAATAAATGACTGCCTCTCAAATACTAAGTTAATATCCGCAGTACCCTACATATACATCAGAATACTTTTCATAACTACCAATATTTTCTTCTTGGATCTTGTATTAACCTGCTCCCAACGACAGCATATCGGTTCCTCATGTACTCTTGTCCCATTATTAATTGATCAAATTTTTATACCAATGACATTGTGACTTCTTCAACCCAAATTGCAAACCAAGTCTTTTGATACTTTATATCCAGACGGCTGCAATATGTAGATCTCCTCTAGTATTTCTCTATGTATGAATGTAATCTTCACATCGAGCTGTTTCAAGATTTAACCATACTACACTACAAGTGCTAAGAGAATACAAATTAAAAGAAGTTTGACCACTGGGGAGAAGAATTCATCATGATCAATCTCTTCTCGTTGCACATAGTCTTTTGTCACTAATCTTTTCTTGTACCGCACATCAACTCCATGAGATCCTTCCTTTTTGCATATACCCATTTTCACCTGATGGTTTTCCTTCCCGGAGGAAGCTTCGCCAACCTCTAAGAACCATTCTTCTGAAGAGAGTTCATCTCTTCATCCATTGCAGCTCTCCAAAGATCACAGTCTAGGCTCTCCACCGCATTTTTTTAATGACAAGGAAAATTTACCGTTGCGGCTGAAAGTGCAAATGTAATATGATAACTCAACTAAGCTGGTTATGGGACATTCTGGTGTCTGGTCTAGCTCATAACAATAGATTTCTAATCAGGAATCTCATCCTCAACATGTTCTTCCACCTCCTCCTGAACACTATTAACAGATGTCTCCTGAGCTGCAACTGAATCAGGTGTCTCAGTCAAAGTAGATGAATTCTTCTGAACATGTGGAGTTGTATCAAACTTCAGCTTCTGTTGCATATTTGTGGTCCAAGCAGAACTGTTCATCTGTTTTGAGTCCTCATATTTTAACTAACTTGTCCTCTCGAATGTAACATCCCTGCAAATGACAACCTTCATTTCTAACATCCCTTGACTCTATGCCTGAAGCCAATAAAGATTGCCTTCTTTGCTTATGATTTTAGTTCACCATTTTGCATGTAGTAGTATGTTGGACACTCAAACACTCTCATGTGCTCATAATCTCTATCAGGATGCTTTGACCACAACCGTTTTGGGGTCTTCTTCTCAATAACTGCAGAAGGCAAACAATTCATTAAGTTACACAAATATTCTATGACCACGACCCAATAAAATCTATCCAATCCAGCATTAGATAACATACACCAAACTTTCTCCATCAAAGTCTGGTATATCCTCTCTGTCAACTCGTTCTGCTGTGGCGTCTCTCGAACAGTAAAGTGGTGATGTATCCCCACTCTCCGACACTCTTGCAATAACTCATCTAAAATGTATTTGCTTCAATTATCTGATATGATACACTAGATCTTTCTACTAGTTTGAGTCCCAATTCACTTCTTCTAAGTTATGAAAATTCCAACACTTCACTTTTGCATTTCATGGTATACACCCAAACATACCTGGGGTAATCATCAATAAAAGAGACAAATTACCTCCTCCCGCTGATGCAGTCTTTGTCAGGCCCCAAACATTTGTGTAAACATACTCTAGAATATCTATTTTACTACGGATAACAGTCTCATAAGTTACCCGTATATTCTTGTCAAATACACAATGTTCACAAAAATCTTGCTTGTAGGTGCTCACTCTTTTGACCAATCCTTTCTACACCAAAGTTTGAAGTGAAACCTCTTCAACATGAGCTAGCTGCATATGCCACAACATAATGACATCAGAAGAATCATCAGCAATAGTAGTCATTCCATTCATTGTACTACCTTTAAAATAATAAAGTTTGCGATGACAAACTCGCTTCATAAAAATCATTGTTGCACGATATATCCTCAGAACTTCTGCACCAATAACTATCTTGTTGCCCATGGACTCTAAAGCCCCAACTAACAGAAAATTCTTCCTAATATATGAAACATATTTAACATCAATCAACATCCTCACAATACTATCATTCATCCTGATAAAGACACTTTCTACAACAATAGTACGACAAACTTGATCATTGTTTATAGTCACTGTTCTACTTTTCAGCTCCTTATATGTACAAAAACATCCTTTATAAGAACCAATGTGATAGGTAGCACCTGTATATAGATTCTAACATGAATCATTTGTAAACAAATTATAAGAAACTGCAGATAATGATACATCTAAATCCTTCTTTTCACATCTTACCACACTGATATTGACTTCCGCCTTAGATGCAACTTCTTTTCTCTTCTCCTTCAGCTTCAAACAATCTTTTGTTTAATGACCTCCCTCTAAACAGAGAACACGCTGATTTTTCCCAAGTCTGCTCCCACAAGATTTACTTCGCTTTTGAGATGTGTCGTTGTTGTCACATTTCTTTGTCGAATTCATCTCCTTTTTCTCAGATTTGTCACGTTAGAGTGTTAATGCCTCGGTTTATTCCATCTTTGTTAACTCCTTGTCTGTTAAACCAAACTCATTATTCAATAGCATTGTAGTCACTTCGCTATAATTGAAAACCTCCTTCTCATGAATGAGTATCATTGTGAGTTTTCGTGCTCATCTGGGAATGAATTCAAAAGAATAAGCATCTTATCTTCATCTTCAACATCCTCTACCAAATTTAACAGATTTGTTAACAATTTTGTGAAGTCGTTCAAATGCTCATTGTTAGATTTCTCATGTCTCATCTGAAATTTGTAGAGCCGACACATCATATGGAGAAGATTCTTCATGCTCGTCGTGAGATATTTATTCTCCAATATATTCCACAATTTACTTGTAGATGTCCCATCATCACTCCATATTTGATTTTCTGAGTCAAACAATTTGGAATCAAGCCACAAACACTATGGTTCATCTTCAACCAATCTATTGCTAATATCTCTTCAGTACATTCCTTACTACATAGGACTTCCTCAAGATTCAGAGAACATGACACATTCATCTCCTCTCATCGTTACATGCTGAAGTTTTCTTTGTCGTCAAATTTCGGCGCATAGATTTTGATAGGATGCGTAACCACCTGATTAATCAACTTTTCCAATGCTATGGTAGACGTTAATTAACATCATCACCTCTCATCGTTACATGCTGAAGTTTTTTTTGTCGTCAAATTTCACCACATCAATTTTGATGAGATGCATAACCACCTGATTAATAATGTTTTTCAATGCTATGCTAGACTTTAAAGAACCTAATACCGTGCCATCATTCATTCATGACTATCACTGTTGAATTTTTTTTTTAAAAAAAAAATTCTTTAACATAATACCTAGAAAAAAAAAACAAAAAAATAAATTTTAGAAAAAAAAAGCTTCTTTTTTAAAGCTTTCCTGTTATATCATTTCCCGAAAGTACTTTTTCTGTTAAGTACTTTCTTACTTTAAAATATTTCCTCTCTCTTCCAAAAGGAAACTTTCCCAACAAATTTGCTTTTGCTTTCTTTCTAGAAATCCTCTACAGCTTTCCTTTTTATTTTTCAAATTTTACTGTTCCAGTAGCTTGCCTTTTTTTCCCTAAAATTTCTTTCAAAAACTTCCCATAAAAAGCACAACCCTTTTTGCTGTTGTCCACGCGAGCTTCCGTTTCCCACGCGATCACTCTGCGACGAGCTCCATGCTAACCTTCCACCGCGCCGATCCCACAGCCGGACCACCGGCCAGAGCACACTGTTGAACTGCCACGCCTCGGATGTCCTCCTCGAGCCGCGCCTCCACCTACTCTTCGGATTTCCATGTCCAATCTGCCCGCCGAACCTTTGAATATGTCAGCAAAGCATGTCTGACAACCGGAAAATATTTGCGTACATAAAATGTACGCAGCTCTGCGTACATTAGGGGTTATTCAGGGGGTACAATGGGGTTATATCTGGGTTATTCCCCCTTGTAACCTCCGGTATAACCCGGATATAACTCTCCTGTACCCCCTGAATAACCCCTGATGTACGCAGAGTTGCGTACATCTTATGTACGCAAATATTTTCGTCTGGCAACACACGCCGAATTTCCTGTTGTCGAAGCCGAACCATGCTCAGATGACGAACGCGAATCTCTAATATCATTTATTATTCGAAAACAATGCATAAACAAAGAAATCCACAATAACAATCAATCACATAAGATTTAAGTATTTTGGCGGATTCACTTAAGTCCATGGGTGAGAGATTTCACTAACACCGAATCAAACAAAAAAAAGCTAGTAGTAGTAACTTTCACACTTCTCACCTTATCCTTTATAAGTCCCAAGTCCCTTTAATAGAGGATTAGGACATACGAGTAAATAAAGCCAAATGACTGAATTGCTCCTAATTAAAATAAAAAAATATATAAATTACACCACATCACCCAATTCCCATGTATTTAATATAACATCTAAAGTTTCTTTTTCTCATATTTATATCATTCTAATTTTTCATTTCACATTTAAAAAATATCATTATTTTAATTTTTCTTAAAGCGACACCCTTTTTCATTCATAAGTAAACAGGTAAATACATGAAAATTGAAGCTCCAGTAGATAATATTTCAAAAATTAAAGATGTGCAAGTCATCGTTTCTTATGCCTTGAAGCACCAGGAGATAATATTGAGATCCAAAGATAAAAACTATATATTTTGAATGTTTGATTGGTGATCTCCATTGAATAAGTTCGGGGAGTGACAATGAAGAAGAGGCCATGCTGTATGATGGCTCAGAGGTACTATAGAATGTGCTTAGCAGCATTCTAGTAGTTTCAATGCATGGATTGGGAGAGCTTCATTCTAACATATACGAGAATTGTTGATATATAATTAGGAGATATGAGGTAGTGATAGTTTTGATGTTTGACAAATTTTATGTGCTAAAATAAATCATGGATGCACTAGTGTAAAATTGAAGAATGTCATATTTGAAGGGGGCCAGGTGACTTCAACACATACTTAGTATTATAACTATATATAAAAAAAAAAAAAGACAGAGCAAAGAAAATGGTATTTCTCAACAAATCAAACTGACACAAAAGTTGTCACAACCACTATTTTGAGACCACATCAATTATCTCAATATTGGTCGTTAGAATGCTTGCAGCAAGTTGCTTATACTTGAAGCTTCAAATTATTTTGTGAAATCAGCACAAGCCGTAGACATCTACTCTACTGTCATTTTAACTTACATTTATAGTTTGCATAACCTACAATTTTACAACTACAAATACAATCATAAATTTTACGACTTTCCATCACATTATTTAAAGATTCAGATTACATACCGTGCAAATTTTATTTTTATTTAGCTAATTTTTCCACTATTTTTCAACTAACATGCTTTAATATTCTCCATACACGTGGGACATGCCCATTTCTTATGAGCATTCAACCAAACAATACTTTATAAACAAGAAAATCATCAATTGTCCACAAGACAACAACTTTGATTAATACAATCTGCTTCATGAATTTATCATCAGTGCCACTCCTTATTCCATAACATTGCCAATTCACTAATCGATGGCTTTCAAAGGCATCTAAATTTATCATATTTTTTTTTTAGACAAAGAATGTTTAATTTCTAGCATGAAAGATTATCTTATGCACCATTAAGGTGGTGAGTTGCATGAAACTACAAGCACTAACAAATATGAATATGGAATGTTAAATTAACAAGAAATGATTGAATCTATTTACATACATAGCAAAATAAACATTTTTTTCTATAAAATTAGTGATGGATATATATGATCAAAGTAATTTCACCTTTTTCCATCATATGAATATGCTATCACTTCCTTAGGTGTCTTTTTTCTGGGCATAACAAAACATGTGTTCAGCATGTCTTCTTTCGTGTAACAATTTTTTTAAGCTTTCAAGTGAATGGAAAGTAAGAGAGGATTTTGAATCAAATATTTTTGCACCAACCACCGAATGCTACAATCTAATAAATGAATCTTATCCTTAACAAATTGTATACAATTATTCATATAAATATTTAATTATCTCACCTTTTAAATTAAACTTCTTAGCCATCTTTTAGTCCCATAGATATCACTCGTTTCAATCTTTCAATATCATAAACTTAATAACAAATAGATAATAATCAAGAAAATATTGGCCACACTAAATTTAGTGTTTAAGTTCTTCAATTGTGCAATTGTGGGTATTTATAAAAAATCACATACAATCTCTTATAAAAACTCATCATCATCTACAATCATATCTTAAAATTTAGCACATTTTCATTTAGTATCTCTATCTCTTTAACTTCCTAAACCTCTTTGCCTTTATATTTTCATTCAAAAAAATTGTAGTTAGCCACAAGCATCCCTCATCATTTTAATATCTAAGCTAGTTAGGTTCAAATACATCTCATGATGTCAAGTTAAAATAAGAGTAACTTTATTTTGATGATCTCATTAGATACGCCACCAACAAATTTTCATCATTCGACACCAATCTCGAGGCATGGCACGGATCCCGAAATAATATTTTGAACAAGAAACATTCAGATCTTGATAAAAACTCATCTAGAGCTCTGATTTCGGCAAACTTATTGTCAAACTGACCGGCTCGATGAGAGGGGCCTAATGATATAAAAACTAGTCCAATCCAAGTCAAATTAAGCCTAGATTAAGTCATTGAACCACAATAAAAAGATTTTCGGACACATTTGAAAGGTCAAACGATTGTCAAATATGGAAAGTTTATACTCGAATCAAGCGACTCAACAAGACAAATCCAACGAGCATAAGATCACTCAATTCCGACATCATTAAAGCACTCAAATTTTCATTACACGTTGTATGATCGAGGGAAGCTCTCCGGACCGTCCGATCAAAATTGTTCATATTCCTGCATTAATTGCTCCCAGAACACTAAAAATTGACCCTCACCTCTCACATGAGAGGAGGCGGAAGTCTAGAGAGAGAGCATGAGGCTTTGAGGAGAAGCTGCAACTCAGCATCACCATCGATCGTCGTCGACCACCGCCGACCTTCGTCGTCGACCACCGACGACCATAACCGACCTCCGTCAACCGTCATCAACCACCACTAACCACCATCGATCACCAATAATCAGACGCCGTCAGTCGACGTTGTAATCAGACCAATAACTTTATTTTGACGTTGTAATGCCGAAGGTATCGAGGTCTGTGATAAGAGGCCGAGGAAAACGGTAGTCACCAGCTCTCCCTAGCCACCACCACAGAAAAACAAAGATACCCAATTGCGAGGGAGAGTCGCGTTTTCGAATGCCATTTCTTCAATGGACATATTTTAAGTATGCAAGAAATTTTCTTTGATTGTTGGTGGTTTTTTATAAGTTCTTGACATTATCTAAATGCAGATGAATCGGTCAAATCAGAGGATCACGAGGATGACGGAATTTTAAAAGATGTTCTCGAATCAGCTCCCGATGTCATGGCCATGCCTAAAGGTGTAATAGTTGTGTTTCCACCATGGATCGATACAAGCGGCATCGGTTGTTCGGTTCTGCGGCTGTTTATAAGTAAAATTATAATTTAATTAAACTTAAAATAAAAAGTAATTTTCGATAATTACCGATAAAATATTTAAATTCGCTCAAAATATTTTTTTTAAAAAATATATCATGTTTATTTAATACAAATATTTTTGATTGAAAGCAAAAATAAAGTATAAAAAATAAAAAAATGAAAAAATGCAAAAACAACAAGTTAAAATTTAGGCATGATACATGTAAATAAATAAGAATGGATTGATATGTATGAAAATGCCCCAGCATAACTGTTCTACGTCGGTGCTGCTTTTCAATCACGCATGCTTCGAACGGGGTGGCTTGACTGCTTGTAAAAATTTTATTTTAAAGGATTTTAATATTAGGTAAGAATTTCATATTTGTAATGTATTATTCGTATTTAATATGTTCAACAAATTTCATGATTTACTTACAATTTAAATAAGCGTGGTTTATCAGTCATAAAGAATCTCTAAAAAGCGGCCTGCAGATAGATAAAAAAAATATTATTGGGCCGGCTCAATGGATTCACGGGCCCCCAGTTTTCATCGAATTTTAGCTCTATTCCCCATCTATTAAAATAACAGAAAATAGACATGTTTTTAAAAATAAAAAAGCCAAAATTGAGCGTCATTTTTATTTTTCGTTATTATTTTATCTATTGTGCCTTTTGCATTTAATTTATTTTTTATTTTTAAAAACATATTAACTTAATTAAAAAAAAAACATATAGCATTTAAAAATTATTTTTAATATTTTCATAAATAACGTTACATCCAATATATTTTATTTTAAATCAAAACATAAACAAAATAAAATTAAAAAAAAAATTTTGATTTTTAGAAACAAAGGCGTTTAGTGCACTTAATTTTTAGTCCTAATTATGTAAATATTACTTAATTTAATTTATTATATGTAAAATAATAAAATAATATTGAACTTATAATTTCCTTAAATAAATCCAGCCCTGAATTAATCCTCTATCAAATCTCATATATATTTATCTAAATTAATCGTTTAACTATTTGTGGAAATTATTTAAGTATCATTATTCAATACATAGTTTAATCGTGATAAGAAGATCAAGATTCTCATCAATTAATATAGCTGACACTAGAGATATGAATTCATATGCATTGTTTGATTTGCAAGTTAGCTGAATCAATTAGTTTTAGTTATGAAATTAAGAAAATTAAACAACAAAATTATTTTGCAGATCGCTCAAAATAAAATCAAACAAGTGAAAATTGCTGAAATTTAATAATTTCAGTATTTGGGATGCACGATTTTGGGGCAAATGTATAAAATGATGCTATTCTTCAATTCAGAGACCAATTGAAATACATTCTTGATGTGTGTTGGACGCATCGTAATAGTAATGATTATTTATTGTCTTAATATTGTATAAGAACCTAACACATGCTCAGATAATAAAATAAAAATAAGTAGAAGGAGACACCTTAATTTTTACGAGAAAAATCCTTAAAAGGAAAAAAAAAATGATGGGATCTGATATATTCAAAATAATTTATTATGTAGTTATGAGTATATAGAAAAACTCTTCTACTCCGTTAGAGAAGATGAAACTATAAAGTTGGTTTATAATGATATTTTCAGAAATAAAAAATGTAAAGGGCTGCGAAAGTCATAGTCGATTGTTATGAAGGTAATAGTCTGCAATGAATATTGTAAAAAGTGGTTGCCGTGCTAGCTTTTCGTAGAGAGTGTAGTTGAAATTCATGGTAATAATTGGACATGTTGCTCTTCAGGGTTAAAATAGTGTCAACGAACCCAACCTGACAGAATCCAGATCCAATCCTACAACTAGTTATAATAGTGAAAACACATAACAATTTCTTTTTAAAAGTAACTAATTGTACAATCTAAACACTTCTCTCTATACTCATTTAATTCAAGAAATGAATGTTGAAGGGTTGGCCGCCCATACCGGCCAAGATAAAACTATCATTTTGTTGACGGCTCATTTTGTGGCCGAAACTTCGTAGAGTTGTTAGTTGTTTGATAGAATGACACACCACTAGTCATACTTAAAAAAGAAATGTTCAAATTCTGGTTTGTATATGTCATTACCAATTCTTGCAACAGTTTGGGAAGAGTTATTCAAGATTTTATTCTAGCCTTTTGAGAACTAAAAGTGGTTTTGAATCTGTCGAGGTAGTGGTGGCTCGTTTTTATAAAATATCTCATTTTATTTCTTGTCAGAATACTTCTGATGCTCTTATTATTACACGACTATTGTTCGCCTCTATGGTCTCCCTCAAAGCCTCACATCGAATTGTGATGTTAAATTTACAAGTTGCTTTCGGAGAGAATTGTGAAAAAGACTACGTAATGAATTTAGAATGAATCTAGCTTATCATCCTCAAGCTGATGGCCAAACAAAGGTTTTTAACTGAAATGTGATTGTTGTCTAGCTGGAGAAATTTCCACGCAGTGGAATGAAGTATTTAGTAGAGCAGAATTTGGATACGATTCAATGCCAAATCGATCCACTGGCAAGACCCCAATCAGCATCATTGACACCAAGGCACCTAATCATACGGTGGACCTCGCGGTCCTTCCTAAAGCTCGTTATAAAACCACGGAATCTCAAGCTAACCATTTCTCCACAATGATTCAGGAAGTCAAAGATAAACTTGCACAATGCAACGAAGCATATAAAGACTAAGCTGAACTTGAAAGGTAGATTAAAGTGTTTAACGTTGGAGATCTAGTTATGGTTCATCTGCGAAAGGAAATATTTCCTACAGACACTTACTCTAAATTACAGCCGTAGAAATTGGGTCCATTTCCAATTGCACAAAAGATTAGTGATGGCACTCGTATCATTTCTTTACTCTCTCAATTGATAACTTCTCCTACATTCAATAATGCTGATATATATGAGTACCATCCTCTCAATGACATTGTCAACTCAAAACTCAGAACTTCTGAAGCCGAGGGAAATCTGGTGTAGCCGAATAGCTAGCTGGACACACATATCATTTTCGTTAATTTCCTATAAAGGGATTGATGTGTGCAGCTTTTTCTACTTTTTACCAACAGAACTATATTCTTCTTGTTCTGTTCCTGTTCCACATCTCTCTGTTTCTCTGGAACACACAAATAATTGAAGAAATATTTTGAATGTTCATAAATCTTGATAATGCTTATTTATATAATTTAGTATTTAAATATGCACTTCATGCCACGTACAATTTAAGGTGTCAAGATTATATAAAGAATTTTTAAGTAAATTAAATAAACATTTATTGTAAAAGCTGCCAAATGAAGATAATGCATTTTTTAAATATAACATTATATTAAATCGTGCAGCAATGGCATATGCAGTATTTCCAATAATATTAAAACATCATCATCATGATAATTATAATTAGTTATATCTCTATGATTTATTATGAAAGCTCACTTATTTGTTGAAGCATAATGAGATATTAAATTTATTTTTAAAAATCTTTTGTGATGTATGCCAACATTAAAGCTTTATTGCATAGTCTTATTCGGAGTTAGGGAAGCGAAAAGAAATAATAATAATAAATAAAATATTTTTTTTAAAAATATTTTTGATAGTTCAATAATAAAATCATCAAATTTAATATATTTTGAATATATTTTATATTAATATTTCTCTTAAATGAACTGCCTCACGAGCTAACGAGTCTAGTCAGGGCAAGCATGAGCTTGGCTTGTTTGCTCATCAAGTGCAGTTCACAAGCCACTTATCGAGCAAACTCGTCAGTCGGCTTGACTCACACCACTAAGCATGATCAATTTGGCACTGATACGTGCAAGAAGCATAAATTTCTTCTAGTACCAGTAGATTATTTTTCTAACTGGATCGAAGCCAAGACACTCACTCAAATTACCTCAGATGTCGTCCTAAACTTCATCGAGATGGACCTGATATGTCGATACAGGCTGTTGCTTGTTATCATCACATAAAACAGGATGTAATTCACCAATCATCACATAAAACAAGATGTAATTCACCAATTAATGTGTAAAAGACTTATGACAAAAGTCAGAGGATCGGCAAAAAATTCACTTTTGTACATCATCTTCGGACGAATGGGCAAGCCAAAGCCGCCAATAAATTTATCCTAAACTTCTTGAGGAATAAATTTGAAGGGGTAGAGCGAAATTAGGTTAATATCCTTCCATTTGTTCTTTGGATGGTTCGAACAACACCATTCACGACGACCGGGCAAATGACATTCATGTTTTTGCACGTGATGGAAGCAATGTTACCAGTCAAGCATAATCACCATTGCCAAAGAATTCTAACATCCTCAACATTTGATGCAAAAGATATAGTCGAGTGACGAGAAGCTAATGACGAGAGTGTGATGCTCGCACTCGACCTTGCGGAAGAGAAATAGGTCGATTCAGCTTTTCAATAGGAAGAAGTGAACAGGAGAACAACTCGGTATTACAAAAGACGCTTTCATGAGAAGATCGTTAACCCTGAGGACCTTGTATTGAAGAAGGTCGATCCAGCTACGTGAGGACAGGAGGTCGGGAAACTGGACCAGACATGGACCGACCCGTTCATCATCAATCAATGGGCCACCCCCAGAGCATACACACTAAAGACCTACATATGGAAAGGAGTCCATCGAACATGGAGCGAAGACGACTTTAAAGAATGTTTTCATAAAAAAAAAATCTTTGTATCATTACGAGTGAAAAAAAAGGCTTTTTCATTCCAAATCTTGTACTTCTGTTAATTTCATAAAGAAATTATTAAAAGCATGGTTCAACTAACTATATGCACAATCCCATGTTTGACTGACATTCGAGGAACCTGATGAAATACTGCAAGGGATCATCAATATTTGACCAACACCCAAAAAACTTGAACCAAAGCGACAAAACTGATGCTACACACGTCATTTGATCGATAAAAAATAACTAATAATTAGCAATGACACAAGACATTTGATTGATAAAACATATCTAAAAGTAACTGACAATGACGGTTAACTCTTATCGACTTATGTTCAAGAACCGACCCACAACACCAATGCATCAGTAAAACCATCTCACCTAACTTGGCACATATCAAGCTCTAAAGGTGGGTTTCTACCCATTAACGATAAAATCTGTGGTGAGTGGCATGCAGGTCACCCAAGCAAATCAATGGTTACTCCCATGAAGGCCACGATAAATCCACTTAATATGTTTGAGAAGGTGCATCCGTCCAGGGTGACTGCTTAACCGAACAATTGAGAGATAAGAAGTATAAAGCTTGAGCATAAAAGTAGCACTTCAATACCGACTAAAGACATTCCCTAGGGGTCTAGCCATCAACCATCACTAGTAATCATCATGAGTAAAAAGGGAGTGAAGTTAAAAATTAATAAACAAAGGTAATAATTGACTGAAAACTTCATTCCATTTCATGAATAAAATATTACAAAAAATTTATTTAATTTTTCTATTCTTTATAAACAAAAAAAAGAGAAATTTCTTAAGTACAGATGCTATGAGGCCAAGTTTGGTGTTAAAAGACTATTCATCATTCGCAACACTCTCATATTCTGTCTCACCTTCTTTCTTCACCGAGCCCAAGAGGAGATTAGTGAATTCTTTCAAATCAAACCAATTTGGATCAACTAGTTTTGTCTTCACTAATCGGTTGAACTTCGGCAAAATCTCAAGTCAAATATGCTTAACCGTAGTTGAGAAATAAGTATTCCTCTGTATCCATCACTCAACTCTAAGATTTATTCTCTTCTTGAGCAACTGCAATAATTCTGACACGTTGAGTACCTCTGCTTGGGCTCCCTTCAGTGGATTCTCAGCCAGAAGTGCTCGCACCTTAGCAGCCTTCGTTTGGGTCTCAGCTAAAACTGCTCGCTTCTCAGTGGCCTTCGCTCATTCTTCCATG
The DNA here is from genome assembly GCF_001263595.1 of Phalaenopsis equestris. NCBI lineage: Eukaryota > Viridiplantae > Streptophyta > Magnoliopsida > Asparagales > Orchidaceae > Phalaenopsis > Phalaenopsis equestris. Next base: position 1,548,737 of record NW_018164789.1, on the reverse strand, counting down.
ATCTCCACCTTTTTCTCAACCTTATATGATTTCCACTCTGACTCCAAAAAAAAAGGGTAAACAACAAATATGAAGCCTCTAAAGCGATTTTCTAATACCAATCCATGGACCTACACAGACTCAAAAGACAATGCTTCAAGAGATGTTCATCAACATATTGGAACCACAAATCGAAGCCTATAGAGTTGTGGCTGGGGAATCTAAATATGAGTCTCACTTCATGTTAATGAGGTTGTGCGGCTCAATTGAGCTTGTGTACACTGTTACCCTCTCCCATTGCAGGGAAACCACTTACATGCATAACCCTTCTATTTTTTTCCCAGGAGGTGTAGGAGGCAACATTATTGAGCCAGATTCTAGAGCCTTTTCCTTCCGATGATGAATTTATTCTTCACAAGTGGTCAGTTCGATCTCTAGTTTGACCTTTGACTCGGGCTTGGACGTGGAAAAAATGACTGGAGAAGGCCAATTAGCTTTTTCTCTTTCTGACAACTCGATAAAAATTGTAGCAGTCGAGCAAAGGGTTGTTGGCCCCACTTTTGGATTCTCTTCTGAAGGCTCCTCATTGGCTTTGCTCTCTTCTAAATGACTCGGCGTTTGTTCAAAATCCTAGTACTGTGTTCTAGAAGGACTCTCACTCGCTAAAGAACTCTTAGCTTTCCTCTTGATGAAATTTAGCTCATCAGCAATGATCTCTGAATTACATCTAAGGACTCTGAGATAGAAAACACAAAGTCGGCACCTTCAGTGTTCTCTCTAGCTCAAGCTATTACCGAAACCTTTTTTCCCGTTCCCACGACAACCAATGTGTGGACAAGCTTTGCTAAGAATTTCTTCTTAGCTATCTGAGCGGCAGCCTCTACCTCTCAGTTAGCCTCCTCGACATCTAAAGCATCCAAAGCACCACCGTCATCTGGTCGAACTTCTTCAGTTGTAATTCTAAATGGACAAGTAATGGATAGAGGTACTGATGTACTGACAGTTGTCTTCCCTCGATCACTACTCTTTTGTCTCAGAATTGGGATAACTCATTCTTCTTTTTCTTGACTAAGCACTTTATCATGAAGAAATAAAATCCCCAATCCTTGGAAGAATAGGGAGGAAGAAGTGCTACTTCTAGTCCCTTAACTAATTTTCTAAGCCCAACCGCTGAAATTTTCCAGACAAATCAAAGTGCACGAGACCATCTGGGCCAACCCAGAATGAGAACATGTAAGGAAAGGGCTCCGTCGATCACAGAACCCCCACTTAAAGGCTAAATATAACATATTTCATTATGGTGACAATAGAGCTTGGTAGCTCCTAGATGGGAACCACACCATAGTGATTGAAGATAGTCCATAGCTTATGGTAGAATGACAACCTCAAATTAAACTTGAATTGGTCTCAATAGAAGATGAGATCATTGACCAAAGGAAAATATGTTGAGATTTTCATACATATTTTACACTATTTTTTATGATATTGCACTTTAAAGAAGGGTATTTTTGATGTTTTGTTGCAGGTATGATGAATTATGGTCATTGGAGCAAAAAAAAATAAAAACAGTGCAATTTGAAGCAAAAACGAGCAAGAAATGATATTTTGTCCTGCCACCTTGTGATAAGTCTTTGGATGCTTAATCTCTTTTACACTTCTTGCATATTTTTGAATGATATTAGGAAAGGTTGTTTTTATGCTTATTATGCTTATTTTGTAGGGCTATCTGTTAGGAACGCAACACAACTGAAATGGGGCGAAACAGAGTTAAAACGGAGCCAAACGGAGCGAAACAGTGAAGTTGCGCAGTCTGCCCGCCGGCGGCACCAAAACAGCACCGACGGCGAGATTTACCCAAGAAGACCGAAAAATGACAGAAAAGCTCGTCGACAGCACCCTCGAGCCCGCCGACAACGCCCGGGATGACTATGAACCAACTTTTGGCGGTTATAGGCTGAAATTCAATGTATTTGGACACTTTTTGGAAGGGTGCTTGTGGCCACTCTTCAAACTTCGTTCCTACACTTTAAAAGAACGAATTTAGGTTAGAAAAAGGAAGATTTTGGTGAGAGGAATGTTAGGAAAACTGTGGAGAAAGTTTAGGGTTTTTAGAATAGGAGTAGAAATATAGATTTCTACCCTTTTGGAGAGATTGGAGAGGAGATTTTGAGTGAATTTGTAAGGAGATGTTCTAGCATTGCATGAATCGGCGAGAGACTTTGTGGGAGAGATTTTCTTCTTTCTTTCAAAGGGAAAAAGCTAAGTATTGTGTTCTTCATTATCTTATGGTTTTGTAAGCACTTATCTAGTGGATTTGCTTTGATGAAATGAAGTTTTCCGTTGTGTTTTCTTCGTGCTTTGTGATGTGTTTTTCTTACTCTCTCTTCTTGTTTGGAAATAATGGTATGAGAAGATTATGTCGTTGTTTTCAATTTACTTTTCTCTTGTAATGAGAAGAGTTCATGTTTAGGATTTTGTGATGCATGTTAGAAGCGGATTTAATTATAAATGTGATGGTTTTTTACTTGTACTTTATTTACATTACAATAAAGGTCTGTTGTAGTGTTAAAATTTGTTGTAATTTCATTAATCCAAAAAGTCGGTGTAATTCTCAACAAAGTGGAACCACATTATAATTTCATGGATGGTTAAGTTCATGGGAGTTGAGTGCAAATAAATAGGGAAATATACTTTGATGGGTGTAGAATTGGAGATTTTAGGGTGACAGACTAAAATCC
>NW_018164789.1:1544278-1545677 GCF_001263595.1 Phalaenopsis equestris | reverse complement strand
CATTTAGGAGTAGTTGCTAGATAAAACATCATTTTAATCGGCATTCCAAACTAAGGACTAATTGTAGTAGATTAGAATTTGACTAAGGACCTCTTACCTCGCTTTCCTGTGAGATCGATAAACGGGACTCCACTAGAGCTCTGTATTACTTGAGCGATATATATACTTGCGTTTGAAATTGTGACTTTACAAAATCATTATAAATATATAAATCTGTGTTCATAAATTTAAGCATATATAACGTCGTTGTCAATCATTCTCGAACATGTATGTTGATTAGGCATTCTCTCTGGCATCTTGGAGCTCAATCGAAGATGCAAAAAGTCATACAATTGAGACACCTCCCCCAATGACAGAGTCAATCTTTCCGTTGCAACACCCAACCAGAAAGGCAGAGATTAGAAAGTACAGCGCCAAAGCAAACCCACAACCATTATATGTAGAATAATGGAGGGAGTGGAGCTGTAACACAAAAGCATACATCAATTTTGAGAATGTGCAATCGCACCAACTCATAATTCAAAAAAGAAAAATTAAATTACATTCCAAAATATATGAATTAAACTCAGAAACTATTCCAAGAGTAAAAGCTTTACAAGTGGTCCATCTATTGCTTCAACTAATAAAAGCACTTGTTGAAGCAACCTCTCATATAAAACCTCTCCCCTCAAATTTAAACATATCAAGTCGGTCTTTGGATTGAGAGCATAGAGGATGTCACTCGAACGTCTACTAGCTCTAGTTGAAGGGCTATCAGCTCCTCCCACAGCCCATGTATTTCTTTCTCTTGTTAGATCTCAACTGCTTTAGCGAAGGAACCAACGATCTCGTCCAAGCAATGAGCCAATATTTTTAGAGACATTCGATGCCCATCGATCACTTACCTTAGGGTCTCATGAGGACTAGCTAGGAGGTTGACCACACCCTCCTCACTCCCAGCTAGCACTGGGCTATCACAACTGGTGTCGAGGTGGACCCTGACTAGCATCTCTCGAGGTAAATCATAAACTGATATCTCTTCGATTGCACCAAAAGTTAATATAAGAAAACAAGGAGAAAATTTGAGCCGAACCAACAAGACTATATCTCCTCGTACTATGGAGCCAATACAGCTCATGCCATGTAATCGAGACATCATTCTCATCAGATGGTGGTGGAGCGCTTGTAAATCTTTGCATTTCGGGCAGTGGCGGAGCACTCACAGTTTTTTGTGTCTAGAGCTGTCAAAATGGTTTGTTGTTCCTGAACAGCTCATTAAGAAGCTCATGTTTGACTTGTTCGCTAAGTTAATGAGCTAAACACGAACAAAAATTTGTTCGTTTGTGTTCCGCTCGTTTTGGCTCTAAATATTACTCATCAATTAAATAGATATATATATATATATATGTATATATATGTA
>NW_018164789.1:1531444-1544004 GCF_001263595.1 Phalaenopsis equestris | reverse complement strand
TATATATATGTATATATATATGTATATATATGTATATATATATGTATATATATGTATATATATATGTATATATATGTATATATATATGTATATATATGTATATATATATGTATATATATGTATATATATATATGTATATATATGTATATATATACATATCTGTATATGTATATATATACATATCTGTATATGTATATATATACATATCTGTATATGTATATATATACATATCTGTATACGTATCTATATACATATCTGTATACGTATCTATATACATATCTGTATACTGTATATGATATACATATACATATATATATGATATACATATACATATATATATGATATACATATATATATATAGATATACATACATATATATATATAGATATACATACATATATATATATAGATATACATACATATATATATATAGATATACATACATATATATATATATATATATATATACATACATATATATATATATATATGTGATTAGGATTGTCAAAACAAATCAGTGTTCGTGAACATCTCGTGTTCGGCTCACTAAGCAAACGAGTCAAACACGAACATAGCTTTTGAGCTCGAAATATAAATGAGCCGAACACGAGCTAAGCCTGGTCTCGCTCGTGTTCGGCTCATTTACACCCCTATTTGTGTACCAACAAAAAACAAAGCAACAACAACTTGCTACACGGTCCCATCAGCCGGCAAGTCCATATATATATTTGAAAATTTTAATTCACTACAAGGCTACAAAGATTTATAATCAATTAAAATTAATAATTAAGAAAATTGAATACAAAGTATTAAATTAGATTAAAATGATGTTTTAATATAAACAATAATTTTTAAATCTTGCCCAATCCATTAACATCTTATTCCATTAACATCTTATGGCTACTTATGGCTACGTGATTAGGATTGTCAAAACAAATCATTGTTTGTGAACATCTCGTGTTCGGCTCACTAAGCAAACGAGTCGAACAAGAGCACACTTTTTTAGCTCGAAATATAAATGAGCCGAACACAAGCTGGCTCATTTACACCCCTATTTGTGTCCCAACAAAAAGCAGAGCAACAACAACTTCCTACACGGTTCGATCAACCTGCAAGTCCCGAACCACAGCAAAGAGGTTGAGTTGATTGATTGACGCCCGAGCCACTCAATCTACCTCCAACACGTGATTGGCCCTTCCTCGGCTGAGAACCATGAAAAGAGTTGAACGGTTTCACCTAATTGGTAGGCTTGTCTATTTTCCGCTTCTGGACCACTAGCTTCTTCTGCCTCTTCTCACCTTCAGGCCGGTACCATTCCGCGGCATTTCAAAGTCGGAAATCATCATTTTACTACTAGGGAGCTCCTCTATAAGGTTTAGAAAGTTCTCCATAATGAGATTTGGAGGCCGATCAATTGAGGAAAAGAGTCAAAGTAAATTTGGAATATCAAATGAGTCCCTTCACATCTGAACATTGGGCATAAAAAATCAAGAAAGTTCAATTTTTGAAACTTTGACTACTACATAAATGATACTTTTTCATTTAATTGTCTTATTCTTATTGTAGTTATTACTTTCAAGGAGTAACCGAATTGAATAACTAAAATATGTACATTAGGAATGCGCTGCATGAATCTCAAGTAGATCCAACAGTTCAGAAGACAGAAAAGTACAATTGAGGGCCTACTAGCAGAAGTCCAATAGTCTTACTTATCAAACACGACGTAGTCGTTTAAACCAATGCTAAGGCCAAAGCCGACCGGATGCAACCACCTGAGCCAAGGCCAACAAGACTAAAGGCATCCAAATGGTCCGGGCCCGAACCCATTGGTTCAAGACAACGTAGATATCAAAGCCGACAGTCAAACTTTTGATAGACTTGACCGACGAAACATTTAGTACTTTAATACCATCAATCATCCCACGGACACTCCATAGGCTCTTTATCAGGGATCGAGAGGTAACCATGTTACAAGAACTCTAAATCAGCCCTCTGTCAATCTTTGTTGGGGAGTGAGCTAGCTATCAAGTTACAAGGATTTACCTTCTGCTTGATAACCTAATATTGTTGAGATAATAAAAGCTCCCCATCAGAGATCGAAGGTCGACATTCAAATTAGATCAGTCAATCAGCAAGACCTAGTAAATCGAGCTAGTCCTGCCAACCAGAAGTCAATCAAAGACCGACCGACAATCTCGACTCAACATAGTTGATTTAGCAAATTCTACTGACCGATGCCTACAGAGCTCAGTCAACCGAGCCAGAACTTAGCTGAGTCATAGGTTTACACATGTAAAATACCTAAAATATCATGTAACACCCCTTTAAACTAAGGGCAAACATGTAACTTCATATATTGTACATTCTCCCATATAAATAAGAGATCATTTTATGAATAAATAAAAAAATATATTACTGTTCATTACTTTGCACTTCTCTCTTTGTCTCTCTCTTCTTTCTTGCCCTCTAACTTTTGAGGTATGATTCACGGATAAATCAAGATTCCATGTTTACATATCAATTCGCGAACTTTAATTTTTATATAAATTTCACCTTATATGTGCATATAAGAATGTATTTAACTTTTTTAAATTTAAAACAGAAAGTTTTGATGTTATATGAAAATTTTGAACGGTATAAATATAAAAAATATACTTTTTATGTTAGATATACTATATGTATGTAAATGCCCCTTTTTTTTGTAAATATGTACCAAGAAAAAAAGATTTATTTATGTATGTAAATGCCCCTTTTTTATTATATATATATCCGCACGAATGAATTTATCTGCACGTAATAATTTTGCTTAATTTCTATTACCTTTAACATGCATTGAATCACATCAACACCAAACTATCAACAATCTAAAAAACGAAGATCTTAAACGGAATCATATTCATTTCCTTCAACTTTTTCAAAGGTTTAAAAAACAAACGGAAAATTTACATGCATATCACTCTATTCTTATGATTTTACATATTTAAAATTTATAAATACAAATTTATAAAGCCATTTTATATCGTCAACAATTAATTAATAAAACACCCGCCAAAAGTCCCACCAAATTCCTTAATCACCTCTCAAGCTCTATGGACCTCATCACCCTTTCCATGTGTGCAAAGCTATCCGACTCCTGAAGCTTACTGTCAGTCATTTTCCCCAGCTCCAAGTTCTCGAGCTCCTCCTCTTCAATGGCGTCATACTCCGAAACCTTCTCAAACTTCTTGCTCAATAAGAGGTAACAGAGCAATGAGAAAGCGACGACGGTGGCGAAAAGCCAGCTGAATTCGATGTTGACAAGAGACTTCGCGCGGCGGAGTTCGTCGTCGCTCCGGCAGCGAACGACGTAGTGGCCATCTTCGGCGTTCATGAAGCAGCCCTTGGGGATTAGCTTCGGCGTCCACAGAGCGTAGCCCATGAGGATGAACCAGAGCCCCTGTTTTAAAAGCAGTTGATTGAGGCAACATCAACATATAGAATTAATATAAAAATGTAATTTTTTCTCTTATTTTGATACGATGCTGAAACAAAATCCTTTGCTTTGGACGGGAATTAAGGAAATTTGACTGAACATCAATTTTAAAATTAAAAATTTCGTCAGGTTCGGTCATAGCTGCATTTCGTGAAGTCTTACTTATCACAATCCTACCTGCAAAGTGATGCTGTTGGAACGGACGAACGCAACCGGAAAGCTGCAGGGGTGGCTAATGCCCATCAAAGTGGTGGCGAAGGAGACGCCGACAACAAGCTGAAGAAGCCAATGGTACTGTCCCTCCACCCCCTCATGATCAGCGGAATGGAGACGAAAAAGCAAAAATTGCTGCCCGAAGGCAGCCGCAGCGGCCAGAACCGTGAGCGCCTGCCTGGCTGCGGGGCGGCCAGCCCGGTGATCTAAAGCAGTGGCAAACACGGCGTAGATGAGGAAAGAAAGCGAGATGGACGCGTGCTCGAAGTTGTGCAGGTGGTAGGAAGGGATGGTGAAGTCAGGGTCGAAGGGTTGGTGGCGTGCGGGACCTATGAAGAGTTCCATGGCGATGGAAACAGAGCTACCGATGGCGATGAGAAGGAGTTCCAGGCGGCGTAATTTTGGGGCTGGGAACCAAGGAAGGGAACGGTAGGTGTTCGGGTGGAGGGAGAAGAGTTTGATGTTGTTGTATAGGTGCCATATGCCGATTAGGAGGAAGCCGAGACCGGGAGCTACGTGGCCTACTAGAGTTCCCATGGCACGCATGCACGCACGCGAGCTTGGAGATCGAAGATGAGAGCGAGAGGTGGGGGAAGGGAGGATCTTAAGGAGGGGAGGAAGGTAAAGTTTGGACTTTGGATCGTTGGTCGTTGTAACTATTTTAAGATGGTTTTGTTTAGTTGGCTGCTGGGGTTGGAAATGATGTATGAGATGAGTTTACTGCTAAAGTTTATTGTTTTTGGTCGTTTTCGTGGGGGTTTTGATATCCGAGATTATGGAGGTTTAGGGTTTCTTACAGGATACAAATTAATGCGGGAGTTGTAATTAACTGTTGGCGTATATGCCTCCGCAGTTGCGGAGTCGTATTGAAGTGATATTAAAGTCTAAGTTTGGGAGAATTAGATATACAAGCTGTTAATGGATTGCGTTAGATAGTACAAGGATGGCAAATCAGTCATGTAAGAGACTCGAATGGGTAGATATTAATAATTATATGTTGCGCTTATATTAAAGATTGTAAGTAGTACTGTTTGGCACCATATTACCTTTGGTTAATGCACCATCTTGCTAATCTTTGGCACCACATAAATTTCTGAAACAGTAATGTTTGTAGCTACAGTCATTTCTCCTAAAATAAATAGCAAAACCATAACAAATGAATTTAACTAAAATAGGGAAAAAAATTATTCTATCCCAATGTATACTTTTCCAAAAAAATTATCATCTTCGGATTCCATTTGCATGGCATTGTTAGAATCCGGCCCCGCTTCAACAATAAGGCCTCCAAAATTTTTAGAATGGCACAACTCGGTGGTAATCAATCTTTTTTTTTTTTCATAATGGAACATGATATTCTTAGGTGAGTGTTGGACAATTTTTTTTATTATTTTTTTAATATATGAGAATCTTGTAGCTCAATTGTTTGAAAGACAAAATATTATGTGTGGTAGACTGTACGGGTGGACAATGGTCCACATGAAGTCATGCCATCGTTTATAACACGGTGGCCTTTCCGAACCATCGTCCGAACATGCAATTACAACATATAATATTTGATATGCTTCAAGAATATCAGTAAGCCTAGACTCTAGCCTAATTCACGGTGATGATGATGGATTCTTCCAAGACTAATTCGGACTTGACCAATCATACCACCTAAGGCAAGTTAATTATCCCTCTACTGTCCTTCATTAATGCGATGACAGATTGGTGTCGTTCCCTCAAGTGAATATCTTATTGATCTCAGAAGATGGCTAACGCAGAACCTTTTTACGATGTTGGAAGACTCACCAACAATAATTGAAAGAAAATTGACTTTGCAACCAAAGAAGAGCTCCCCCTATTTTTTTCATTACTCCTTTAAATAGCAAATTGTATTAATGCATTCTCATCTCAACTGAGAAAATAATAACTAGGAATGAAATCAATAGATATTATTTTCCCATTAAATTGGAAAAGCAATAATTAGAAAATTAAATTCAGAAAGCAATAAATCTTTTTTTCCCGTCAAACTGGGAAAACAATAACTTGGAATTCAAATTACGAAAGCAATAAACTTAACATAATAAAATACATAATCTAATAATTAACTTCCAAAAATGCGAACTTTCTAAAACTCCTTTGTGATTGCACGAATTATGGAATTAAATTATCACCCTTCCGGATTTGTTTTTTCGTTAATATCACCCTCCATATTTCCTTTTGGATTTGCATAAATTGCCGGCTCTCCCAAAGAACTTGACTCCAGCAAGCTTGTTGAAGGTACGTAGCGAAAATATGTGAGTTTAAATGTTGGAGTTATGATGCTTGCAACCAGACTGAGTCTGAATTTGGACGATTCTTCTGGTGAACTAGGATCTTGTAATATCCTCCACGTCGAGTAATAACAAACCGGTGATTGAGTATGGATGCAAGTTCTTCCCTTTGGCCTGTATTTTTAGGGACACGACTAATTGTGTCTTGTTGGGTCAGTAAATCTGTGGTTGCTGGCACTAGCTATACCTCTCGCATTAGAGGTAGTTGTCTTGACATATCTTCGTCTTTAATGTTTTGGAACTTCTTTATTATCTTCGTAAATTTGTTGGGGAGATTACCATCATCATGTTTAGCCTCTCGGTTCATTACTAACAATACTAGTTGTTTTTCTTTTAGAGCTTGAGTGAAATGCTTAATGGTTGGCACTAGAACGACCTCCACTTTTTTTTTGCTTCGGTTGTGCCTCAAATTTAGAGATCTGCAAAGGATCTAAAACGAATTTCTTGTCATTAAAATTAAAGGAGTAAGAATTGACATACTCGTCATACACCACATTTCTGTCATAGGTCAGGGTCGACCAAATAGCAAATGACAAACAATCATGGGAACCACATCACACCAGGCCTCATCCGAATAACTTTTTCCCATTGTGAACCTCACTAAGCAATGATACACAACTAAATTGGGGTTAACTTCATTAACCCAAATTACTTGATAAGGGATGGGGTGTTTTTCAGTCTTCAAACCCAAGCGTTCCACTGCATCACAAAAAATCATGTTCATTACACTTCTGTTGCTAATTATTATATTTAGCGCTCGACCACCATGCTCAATTCGGGCATGGAAAATGTTGGTGTGCCTCCAATCAAGATCAGCACCTTGGATCATTTTCTTAGTACCCGTAAAAACTCGGTGAATCACACAACTAGGCAAATAAGTTGCTCCCATGTTTTCTACATCCTCGTCGTCACTTGCTTCATATTTTGTATCTTCTCTTCCATCCACGGTGTCCATTAATTGAAGTCCTTTTTCACACACAAAGGCCAATGTTTTCTCTCGTGGGACATACTACAACAAAACGTCCAAACCCCTTGCACTTATAGAATTGTGGCCCGTCACCCAGAAGTTTGGGCTTTCCACTTTGGTCACCCACCATGGCGTGTCTATCTTGGTCAGTGGGTAGAGATGGTTTCTGGTAGCTGTGTTGATGCTCGTTTCTGTGTGGGATCCATAAATGACATGCGTCTTCCATTGGAGAATCTCAATTGTTTTTCAACGTGTAAAGCCAATTGGTAAGCTTCATCAACATTTAGGATCCATGTTGTTAGCATCTCTTTTCGCAACTCATTATGTAACCCCGTGCGATATCAAGGTATAGTTTGTTGTTCATTTTCCACCACCTTGTTGCGGATAGTCAATTCATGGAAATGGCTTGTGTATTGGTTGACAGTCAATATTCCTTGCCTTAGTTGCAGCATCTCTTCAAACATCATTTGCTTGTAGTCAATTGGTAAATATTTCTCCTTCAGTCGCTCCCTCATTTCTTCCCAATTGGATATCGGCGCTCGTTGAGTACAGCGTAGTTCATCTACGCTATTCCACCAAGCTCGTTCATGTCCTTTTAATTTCATACGGACATAACATACCTTTCTATCTTCGGAAACAGAGAACCAATTAAATCAATTCTCAATAGTCGTTAACCAATCTTCAAAAGCATTGGGGTCCAATTTTCAATGAAAGTCTGGAATACCGACTTTCATGCTCTTGGTTAGTTCATCATGAGGGTGACGGTCGAAGCCAATCCCTCCTCGTCCCATGGGAATTTCACGACCATTTCATCTCGAGTGAGCTTCACACTCACCAAATCCCTTGGAATCTTCATCTTCTTCATTATCGTCTACTTTGGCTTCTAGAGGAGTCTCGCACATCCTTCTATTATGAGGCACAAATTCATCTCGGGTTTGACACTCTTCCATGGTATCCAATTTGTGAATGATATGTTCTAAAACCGTTGCCAGTTGGGTGATTTGTATTTGTAGCTGGACTAGATCCGTGTGTTGCTTTTGGTTATTTGACATATTGTAAGAGTTACCACTACAGGTTACCGACATGAAATATTTGACTTGACATGAAATATTTGACTTGACATGAAATATTTGACTTCCTTGAAGCAGGAAAACTTGTCTCTGATACCAAATTGGTTTCGTTCCCTCAAGTCAATATCTCATTAATCTCAAGAGATTGTTAACGAAGAACCCCTCTATGATGTTGGAAGACTCACCAACGATAATTGAAAGAAAATTGACTTGGCAACCAACGAAGTACTCCCTCATTTTTTCTCATTACTCCATTAAATAACAAATTACATTAATATATTCCCATCTCAACTGGGAAAGTATTAACTAGAAAAGAAAGCAATAGATATTATTTTTCCATCAAATTGGAAAAGCAATAACTAGGAAATTAAATTAAGAAAGCAATAAATATTATTTTCCCATCAAACTGGAAAAACAATAACTAGGAAAAACAATAACTAGGAATTTAGGAATTCAAATTTCAAAAGCAATAAACTTAACATAACAAAAATACATAATCTAATAATTCACTTCCGAAAACACAAACTTTCTAAAACTCTATTGTGATTGCACGTATTATGGAATTAAATTATCACTCTTTCGGATTTGCCTTTCCGTTAATATCAGGCTCCATTTTTCCTTCCGGATTTTCATCACAAATAGCCTTCTCTTCATCATCTTGAAGAACATAATTATATCGTCGTTCTCCCTTTATGCTCTTGAACTGACATTCCATAACTCTGGTTTCGAGTTTTCTAAGGTTGTTCAATATTTTCTTTTCTACCTTAAACATGAGATTCCAATGAGTCACCTCTTCATTTAAATACATTGTTTTAGATAAGAAACAAATTGGGTGTACAATAAGGCACTTTTAAACTTTTTTTTTCAAAAATTATCAATTTTAAATTCTTATTGTTGGAAACGGTGGAGCCCGGTCCACTCTTGCCTGGGCGGTTAAAAGCTTGTAAATTTTGCTTTATCGCCTCTTTGCTTTCTCCCACCTGCTGTTTCGATAATAACGGGTCCCACCATCTTTTTTAAAAAGCATGTTGAAAAGTTGCGGCTTATGAAGGAATAAAAAAAAAGGAAAACCTATACATGTTCCTGCCTCCCTCAGTTTCACAAACCAATGCCTGCTCCTTGTTCCTGCGAAGCGAAGCCCGCCTCCTCTCGTGTGATAAAAAGTATCGCACGGCTTTCATTTGGTTTCGAAGTCACATTTTGAGTTCTTATTTGATTTCCTCGGGATAGAGGAGAGTTTCCTCGGGATAGAGGAATGAAAGTGCAAGAAGTAGTTCCTTGCAGTAGAAGGAACAAGAAAGAGGAAGAAGAAGATTGTTCTCCCTTGGCTTCTTCTCGGTGGTTTGTGGCTGAAGAGAAACTGAGTTTATTTCTCTTGTAAGTTTATCTTCTTCAGTGTATATCGGTGTAGAGTTTCTTCGGTGTATCTCGATGTAGAGAGAGAAGAACAGAGAGAGAATAAGAGAGAGCAACAAAGTGAGAGTGAGAGATTCCTCTTGTAAGTCTGGTGTAAATCAAATAGTAAAATCCTCTGCAACTCCGTGGACGTAGGTAATTTGCCAAACCACGTAAATCTGTGTGTTCTTTTCTGGTGTGAATTTTTCACGTTCTATTTTTTGCTTCGTCGATCGTTCTCTTTTTTAATTTATATATATATCACGTCAACTAGTATATATCTAGATATTGACGCAACAATTGGTATCACAGCTTTGTTCATATCTGAGGAAGAATGAGAGTTGCAGATGAAGTGAAAGTTTCAGGGATCGAGAAGTTTGATAGCACAGATTGTGATTATTGGAGAATGCAGATAGAGAATTACCTTTATGAGAAGAAACTTCATCTTTCGATATTGGGGAAAAGACCTGAAATGATGGATGAGGCTGAATGGAATTTATTGGATCGACAAGTTTTTGGGGTTATTCGATTGACTCTATCGAGGTTCTATCGAGGTCTGTTGCTCTGTTGCACACAACGTCCTCAAGGTGAAGATGACTGCAGATCTCATGGCAGCCTTATCAGGTATGTATGAAAAGTCATCGGCGAATAACAAGGTGTACTTGATGAAGAAGTTATTCAACTTGAAGATAGTGGAAGGTGTTTCTGTTGCTCAACACCTGAATGACTTCAATACTATCACAAATCAATTGTTGTCTATTGAAATTGATTTTGATGAACGTGTGTTGATATTGTTAGCATCATTGCCAAGCAGTTGGGAAGCCATGAGGATGACAGTTAGTAGTTCTGCAGGGAAATCAAAACTGAAATGCGATGATATTCGTGATTTGATTTTGACTGAGGAAGTTGAGGAAGCAGATTCTGGTGAGATTTCAGGTACGAGTTCGACAATGAATGTTGATTTCAGAGGGAGATGACATGACATGAACTCAAATAGAGGGAGATCAAAATCAAAGTTTGGTAAGCAAGCAACATGCTGGAATTGTGGCAAGGCTGGCCACATAAAGAGGAACTGCAGGAATCCAAAGAAGATGGAGAATGATAGCGCAAATGTGGTATCTGAAGAAGTACAAGATGCACTGTTGCTGGCATTTCATAGTTCTGTTGATGATGGAAGTGAAGATAGTGGGTCTGGGGCAACCATTCTTATTATTCCACAGACAGATGGTGGAGAACTACAGAGCTATAAAGAAATCTTGCAAGATGAAATTTCTAGCAAGTGAGAGTTGGCAGAACTTCCACCAGGGACGAAGACATTACACAACAAGTGGGTGTACCAGGTGAAGACTAAGCGTGATGGCAGTAAAATGTACAAGGCTAGACTTGTTGAAAAAGACGTTCAGCAGAGGCAGGATATTGCCCATGTAGTGGGAGTTGTAAGCAAAGACAAGAGTAATCCAAGAAATAGCTTGGAGGTGCAAGGCTATTTGGACCCTACTAATATGATGACTGAGGGTGTTACTCTTGAGAAATTGAAGTTGTGCACAGCTTCAATTGGTCTTCTGGAGTGAAGACAGAGGCTTTGAGTTGCAGAGGTAGAGGATTCAAGTTGAAGGATTCATGGTGGAGGATTCATGTCTGAAGAAAAAGGCGACACAGCTAGTGGATGATATCAATTTGATGAAGGAGATATTGTAGTTTGTGTACTGATATCCAAGTGGGAGAATTGTTGGAAACGGTGGAACCCGGTCCACTGTTGCCTGGGGGGTTAAAAGCTTGGAAATTTTGCTTAGCCGCCTTTTTGCTTTCTCCTGCCTGTTGTTTTGATAATAACGGGTCTCGCCATCTTTTTTAAAAAACATGTTGAAGAGTTGTGACTTATGAAGGAATAAAAAAAAGGAAAACCCATACTTATTCCCGCCTCCCTCAGTTTCACAAACCGACACCTGCTCTCTGTTCCCGCGAAGCGAAGCCCGCCTCCTCTCTCAGGATAAAAAGTATCGCACGGCTCTCCTTGGGTTTCAAAGTCATGTTTTGAGTTCTTCTTCGGTTTCCTTGGGATAGAGGAAGGAAAGTGCAAGAAAATAGTTCCTTGCAACATAAGGAAGAAGAAAGAAGAAAGAAGAAGAAGAAGATTGTCCTCCCTTAGCTTCTTCTTGGTGGCTTGTGGCTGAAGAGAGTTTATGTTTGTTTCTCTTGTAAGTTTATCTTATTCAGTGTATCTCGGTGTAGAGAGAGAAGAACAGAGAGAGAAGAAGAGAGAGCAACGAAGTGAGAGTGAGAGATTCCTCTTGTAAGTCGAGGTGATCGACAGGTCTAAATTCCTCAAGTAGTAAAATCCTCTGCAACTCCATGGACGTAGGCAATTTGCCGAACCACGTAAATCTGTGTATTATTTTGTGGTGTGAATTTTTCTTGTTCAATTTTTCGCTTCATCGATCGTTCTCCTGTTTGATTTATATATATACCACATCAACTGGTATATATCTAGAACTCAACACAACACCTATAATAAGCTTTAATGGAAGTTAACAAATATTACAGTTAATGGAGTCTAAATTTAGTTGCATAAATAATTTACATAAATCTATAAAATAAATGTTTGAAGTTTAAATTTAGTTGCATAAATAATTTACATAAATCTAGGTGAATCAACAATACAAATTGTTAATAGATTGTGTTAGATACTATGGCCTGAAAAATTTATGTTTGACAACGTAGGATTTCTTCTTCGAATGTTATTTCACAAAGAGCCACAAACAATTGCCGCTTTAGAATGGACATAACGTGGCCCATTTGGCCAAAGTTCCTCCAAACAAAGCCAACAATGGCAATATTATTACACTCAAGTATTGGATTCAACCAGCTTGTATTTAAATTTATTCAATGTTAAGAAAAAAATTTGTTGAAGGCAAAGTGTTCAAGGATATGAAAGAGTATTTAAGCAAGTACAAAATAATTGAACTCCATATATTGTCGCAATATCAGTAATCGCATTTACCAATACGACGGTTAAATAGAAAATCATTTATTATATGTTAGTCCCACTAAATTAATTTTCCCAGTTAAGCATTTTTCCTTAATTAAATCAATAAAATATACATAAATTGTATAATTTAAAATTGCAT
>NW_018164789.1:1516615-1531434 GCF_001263595.1 Phalaenopsis equestris | reverse complement strand
ATATATATATATATATATATATATATATATTGTCGACCTTTGTTCTTGCTTAGTCCCTATGTTTGCCTACAAAGTTATATATCATGAGTTATAAAATATACAGATTGGCCTCTAATAATTATGATTATTTTGTTGATGAACATAAATATGCTAGTAAAATACATTAAAAACTATAAGAAACAAATAGAATTCTAAACTTGTAAAAAATTAGAAGATATAAATACTAACTATCCTTAACTAATATAATCAGCTATTACAAAATTCTGTTAATAATTTTAATAGTATGACACTATGGCTGTAAAATGTAAGCTCACAAAAAATTTTAGCAGTATTTTTAGCAACTAGTTCTATGATAAAAATGTTTTCAAAAATATAATTCTAAGGAATTTTAATTTATATAGATATAAGAAATCAATTGATTTGATAGCAAAATAAATTATAAAAAATCATAGATAAATCTAAAATAATACTGAATTATAAGTTAAATTAAGTTTGCTTCTGAGAAAGCACTTTAATTATTTGTAGATAATACTTTCACTGCACTGCTAAATTAGGTTAACATATGGTAGCTGCCATAGCCTGCCATAGCCTAATTAATTCTGCCGCACCGAGACCTTGTAATTATCCACTAAATAATTAAACTAAAACCATGACTCTTTTTTCCTTCTTTATTTAAGAATTCTTATGTGTCATAGCAAGATGAAAAGCCATCTTACGTGTTTGAATGTCATAAAATCCATACACTTGGTCTTTCCAAACATTTTTCATCCTCTTTTGAGGAATAGAGAACTTAGAAGGCAGGGAAGAAAGGAATCCAACAGGGAATCTGCTCGGTGATCAAGGATTCATAAGCATTTGGCAAGCTGCTTTTTTAATTAGGCAGTAAGCTTTAATATGTTAGGGCTGATATCTTTGAAATGTCTCCCATACATGAATTGTAAACATAAGTTTTATTCGTCTTTTCTGCTTATAAGTTGTACTTGTAGCTATTTATGAATTCAATGCTAAGCCTGAGGAACTGTCTAGCCGAGCTGTGGGTTTACGAGAGGAACATGCTTCTCTTGTTCTATTTATGATTTTTATTCTAATTAATGATAATTTTGTGTTGGGTTTATTTACTTGTATGTAACAGTGTAAAAGCTTGCTAAAAATATTGATGTTCGTGTTGAGCTAGTTTATATTTCAAACAAAAAAAAAAATGTATTCTTGTTCGACTCGTTTGATAAACGAACTGAACACGAGTTGTTTGGGAACAAAGAGCATTTTTGACAACCCTAGTAGCACAGTCGTAAGATATTAAGTGTAAGAGCGAGATTTAAATATTATTATTTAATTTAAAATATCATTTAAGAATAATTTAAAATATTTTTTTCTATTTTTAAATTAATAATTTTAATTGCTTATAAATCTTTATAGGTGTATAAACTTAGAACTAACGACACGAATCTCAAGGAGAACTAACAACAAAAAACAAAGGGTTTCCCTCAAGGCAGTCAACCAATAAGTCATTGCCAAGGAGGTGAAGTCGCATCTCTAAACCTAGGCAGGTCAAAGCTCTGGAGATGGTCCCTCACTCGATGACGACAAGATCCGCCAAAGGCGAGATGTAATTCATCATAACAGCAAGTTTTATTGGATACATTATACATGCAGCGATAATATCTGCCTAACGCATTGCAAATAGCGGTATCCCGTTAAGATGATGAGTCAACCAGGTAGATGAGACATATGCCCTGTAAGACTTGAGCCAAAGTGACAAATGAGTCATGGTTTACCAGACTAAAAGAAATCGACTCATCAGTGGATCAACTAACCGACAGAAGCATAGACAGAAATCCCATTATTGCAAGGACGACAAACATGCTCTTGTCGCAGCGGATGAGGTTATCATTCGACCGAACACCTCCGTCAATTAAACACAAGGTACAATTGTCACCCAGTCGATCGCCTCACTTGGTCGCATTCTAGCGAATCGATCAACCAATTACTGTCCTATCAAAATTCAAATTTTAACATATGTATAGAATGAAATCCATACAATTTATTAGAACATTAATCATGTTAGAAAAATTTATATAACTGTTCTCAACTTTTTATAATTGTACCAATACATATAAATAAGAGATAAAATGACAAGTAAAGAGAGGTAGGTGTGTGTGTGTGTGTGTATATATATATATATAGCGGAACACGAACAAACAACTCGTTAACTTAGTGAAAGAAACGAACATGAGTTTCTTAACAAGCTGAACATGAGTTGTTTGCGAATAACGAGTCATTTTGATATTATACGAGCCCCGACCATCCCTAATGCGTCTAACAATTCGAGTACCACACCCTAGACAACCCTACACGTTATTCTTTAATATATATATTGATGAGTAGTATTTTAAAAAAATTTCGTTGACTATCACGCTACAAAGATCTATAATCAATTCAACGTATTAATTAAAAAATAGAATAAAAATTATTAAATTAGAGTCAAATGATGTTTTAATATAAAAATAAATAAATTTTGTACCAATCCTTATCATCTTATGAATACGTGATTAGAGTTGTCAAAATGATTCTTTGTTCGTGAACAGCTCGTGTTCGGCCCGTTAAGCAAACGGTCAAACACAAACACACCTTTTGAGCTCAAAATATAAAAGAGTCAAACAAGAGCTGAGTTTGGGTTCTCTCGTGTTCGGCTCATTTACACCCCTAGATTTAGGGCTTATAAAAGTTATTGTGAGAAGTATTGCGCTGCAATCCCAAGCTATTTTTCTCTCTCTCATCTAGTTTTGATGAAATCTCTCTGCATGGACATAGACGAATAGATATAATGTTGAACACGTAAATTTTTTGTATTTGATTGTTGTTGTGTTAATTTCTTCACTTTCATATTGTTTTAGCATGACAATCTGTATCAGAGGTTCGGGTTCGACCGCCGCAAACTAGGTTGTCTGAGTTTTTTTACAGCAGGTGATCGGACTTGATTTGTCGGCAAATTTGCAGACCGGCGGCAATTATGGTGGCTATTTCGGCGTGAAATTGGCGAGTGCTGAAGTTTCGCGTGGAGTCCGGTGGAAGGTTCGGCGGTTCCTACGTTTCCGTCGGCTGGTCCGTAAGTCTGGCAACGTTCCGGTCAGGTCCAGCGCAGACTCGCGTAATCGGGTGAAACAGGGATGAGGCTTTTCCTGTTTCACTCGCGTAATCGGGTGAAACAGGGATGAGGCTTTTCCTCACGTAACAGAAGGAAGAAATGGAAAACTTCATAAGGAAAGTAAAAACAAAAAAACAAGAAAAAAAAAAGAGAGGAAAAAGCAAAGCTTCCGACAAAGTGTTTAGGAAACGAGATTGGTGGGAAAGGCAACAAAAAAACAAAAAAGGGAAAATTTTTTTCTGAGAAAGGAATTTCGGTAGAAAATAAAGAAATAATTGAAAGCAGGGAAAAAAGAAAAGAAAAAAGAAATTCAAAAAGAAAAAAAAAATCTTTTTTCTGAAATTTATTTTTTCGGTTAAGCTTTTATGTTGCTTGTTTTTTTTTAGGGTATTCTATTAGATAAATTTTTTAAAAAGAAATTTCAATAGTGAGAGTAGCTGCATCATATCATATTCTTCGACATCAACTATGTGAGGTTACACATGTCGTCAAAATCAATGTGACTAAATTTGATGACAAAAAAAAAATTTAGCATATGGCAATGCGATATGATGAATGTGCAGTATTCTCTTAATCTGGATGAATTCTTGGATATCGAGAAATGTCTTGAAGAGATATCATAAAGAGATTGGTTGAAGATAAACAAAGTGCTTGTGACTTGATCTGAAATTGTTTGACCCAAGAGATTAAATATAGGGTGATGATAGAGAATTAAGCAGGAAAATTTTGAAGAATGCTGGGGAACAAATATCTCACTGAGAGCATGGAGAATAGTCTTCATATGAAGCGTCAACCCTAAAGATTTTAGATGATACTAGGGGTTATTATTGATAAGCACTTGATTGACTTCACAAAGCTAACACAAAGTTGTTAGTAGATCTGTTAGATTTTGAAGAGGACATTGGAGAAGAGAGCAATGCATTCCTTCTGTTGAATTTGCTCCCAGATGAGTACTAAAATATCATTATAACACCCATTCATTAGATTTTCATGATACCACTCAATTCAAATGTATTCACATATCAAACATCCAAAACTTCAATTTTGCACATGTAGCTTAATTGGTTTTTATAATTTCCTCTCCAACTTACTAATCTATTAATATTAGAGAGTCCGTAGTAACCACATTAAGTACACAATTGCAGAAAAAAAAAAGAAAATTACTCGTTAGCATATTTATATTTGTTCAATTTTGAATCTCATCCTCTGTGCACATTTATTGAGTAAATTATATTGTGCATTATTCCGACTTATTTCATGTTATTCTTAACATAGTTCTTATAGTCTTCATATACAATTATTTTCAGTTGTCTTATTTTTCATTTTTTAAAAATTGAAATATATTTCACTTTCTGGAAACTAAAATAGTGATATTTTCGATGTGATGTAAAAATTTTAGGTGTTATATATATGTAATGCTAGTTCTCATAATCAATTAAAATAAATCACAAATAACATATGCGGTAGTCCAAGCATATAAAATGAGCGGAGCTCGAGCCTACCTTTTTTGTGATCGAGCTGAGCTCGAGCCTATGCTTGGACTATTTTGTGACAGCACGAGGAGAATAGCCAATAAAGAGACAACGAACATGATTTGTCTGAGTAGCTGTGTGCACATATACATATTTCTTACTAGTATTCTCGAGAAGGGATGGGTCCAATTGTTCCCAGGACCAAAGATTGCAACTTTGTTTTTATGTTGCCTTGGATGGGAAGAACAGTTGCATGAACCACAGATTCCAGCACTGCCTGCATTACAATGCTCCCAGACACTCATGAAGACGAAGTACGATTTATTCTGGAGGCCATCAGTGATTACCTGAATGTTCACGTAAGTGGTTCTTTCGATTGGAACTTGTACACAAAAATATATCAGCGGGAATTTCGAAGAAATCCAGCGGCCAAATAAGATATCGATAGAGAGGAGATTTGTAGTTCAGTTTTCATCTGCTTGGACCACAACAAGAGAATCATTCCAACTGGATCCAGGGCAATCAACCCCCTAAATTGACATAAGTCATCCTTTCCGTTGGTGAAGGGGCAATCAACCCCCTAAATTTTTAATAACTATGTAATATCATGTTGTACATTAAAAATTTTGATCTTCATCAAGTAGTCTGATCCTTCCGAAATAGTAGTGAATGAAATGGGTTGCAAACTTTGACACATAGATTATAAGTGACATTAACAATTTTATCAAAAAATATTATTCCAGTTTGTCAATTCTTCACCTATTTGACTCTTATAATTAATTTGATTTGTTGTTCTTGCAAAAGATAAGATTAATTAAAAATTGCTTAAAAGTTTCAAACTGTGAAAATAATTTTAATTGATGAATCTGATATTGATAAGAGACTAAATCAAGTTTGTGCATTGTAATGTGAAGAAGATACAAGCCAGGGGCCAAATTTGAGTTTTCTCCATAATTTTTGCCAATATGTATAATGTCATCTATATGATTTAGAAGACATTATTAAAGAAGGAAATTCATCAAGTCAAAAAAGTAAGATTGGTGGAGCTTATGATGTAATGTAATCTCATTTTAACTTTATTTTTGTTTCGCATCTTATGGCAGAAATTTTAGAAATTACAGATAAATTTGTCCGGCATTATAAAAGAAATCACAATATATCTTAAATGCAATGCATTTAATATCAACAACCAAATATCTTCTTCAAAATTTAAGATAAATAATATGATTTTCTGTGTCCTAGAGGATGAAATAAGTTTGTTAAAGAAAAAAATAAATATGTTCCATATATGAATTATCCTTTGGGGGCAAAGGATGCTCTCATCATAAAAAAAAAAAACAAAACATCATTATATTAGAACATTGATATTTATTAGTTAATATTTTCATAACTATTTTAGATACACTTATTGAGGAGATGAGTAATAGATTTAAGGAATATAAAATAAAATTATTAATTTTTAGTTTTGCATTGGATCCTCGATACCTATATAGATCATTCAAATTTAAGGATATTTATCAACTTACAAATAAATTTAATCATGAAGATTTCATAGCTACAAGACAATTATATTTAAAAAAATTAATTAGAGCAATTTAAAATTAAAGCTCGTCATAATAAAGTTTTTTTAGAATCTCTCAAAAACTTTTGATTTATGTCAAATGTTGGCTAAAATAATAATCTGAATTAAAATATATTATTTTATTTATTGTTTAATTAGATTGATTTTGATAATGTTTGTTTCAACAATTGAACTCACATTTTCAAGTATGAAGATTGAAAGAGAAAGTTACAGATTAAAATGAAAATTGAATTGCTTGCGAGTTCATTGACAACATATATTGAAAGAATGTTGTAATGAGTTTCAAAATATAATCAACAATTAATGTTTTTGATATTAGGAAACGGCAGACATAATTCAAGATATTTATTCATAACAACTAGATTAAAAGAGAGATTTTTATTTTTTTTTAGTTTATAAGTTGTTCTCAGTAAATTTTTCACTTCATTTATTTATTTTCTTATTTATTATTTTTGAAAAAAGATTAAATTCAAATGTTAATTTATTTTAGTTGACCCCATTTCATGAAATTTTGGTTTCACCCTTATGCACCGAAATATGCATTTCACTTTTAAAAAGTTAAGATTATGATAGTTTAGACTTGTTAAATAAGATTTGGGCAGTATAAACATAAAAAATAAATTTTATATGCCAGATGAGTAAATGCATATTAAATTGGGTGGTATGTATATAATTGCCCACATATTTTATTTATTCATTGCACCGTCCTACCTTCTATTTACATCATAAAGCCACCCAAGCAATCTTCGAGCCTATAATCACAGAAAATGAACACGTAGAGGACTCATCCCAAGTGCACCACCTAATATCCAGCAACCAAATTATCACAGACGAATCATCCCTGCATTCTACTGACTTTTACTTAACATATATATAAAGAATGGATTCTTGTACATGTAGTTTGTAGTCACGAAAGTAACCTTAATTGAGAAAATGGATGTAAAGGACCAAAGCCGGTTGGTTCCTTGACACCACAGGCTTGAGGTTGCCTAATCTTTAAAGCAACAACAATATAAAAGAATTTTGGTGAAGTGATATGGACTAATTTGCTTTATATATTGCTTTACTCTTTTTGATAAAATGCTAAAAAATATTTGATATTACATCAAGTCATAACTCATTCGACAATACCTAGTGGCAGTTTTTAGAGACACTGTTAAAATAGTGCTATGGTAGTGGTTTAAACTGTTGTCAATATCGAAGATTTAAAATGCTGCAAGAACTTTTTGATAACTGGCTTCATCTTCCTCTTGACCGAAGCGAACAACACTATTTTTGTTTTGATCCCCAATGTACCCTAACTCCGATCCCACCCTGATCTCTCAATCACCACCATGTTTATGCCTCACCTCGTTGGACAACTAGATCATCAATCTTAGCCATCGACGCAAACCGTATCTACCCTGATTGATTTGACGATTGCCTAGACGGAAGGTGCTGATTAAATTTCATATTGTTTCATATTTTGAATCCATAAAAATGACATAAGAAGCATTTTATGTGCGTTTGTGTGTAAATATAACTAATCCTGAAGCAGAATATTCTATGCTCAAATTAATAATTAATGTGCAGCTAGCATTTCAAGCTAATATGTTATTTCGATAGCAATGTTATATCCAATATATATATATATTATATATATATAGACACACACACACACACTAATTAATTGGTTCGACAAATTATTATATTATGGAGGACTGTAGAGAATGATATACTCTGGATGATTAAATTATAGATTGGCGTTGCTAAATATAAGAATTACATTACTGATATTTGCTAGGACTCAAAATTTGTCACAAAATGATTGCAGCTTGACTGGTGATTGACCTTTTATTTGTATGCTATTAGCATTATTGAAATAATTTTATTTTATACTTATTTTAAAAAAAGACATTGTATTCCAAATATATCTTAATTACATCTTTCAAACATGAAAATTGTTGCATATCTTTTAGTTAATCATTTTCCAATAATTTTTTTTAAATTTTGTATAAAATAAGGTTAAGTATCTTTCATAGAAATTGTATCAAGTTCAAATGGGGTGGATTGTATCATCAAATAAATAATGGATATTTAAGTGGGATTATCAATCCACCCATAGTTATTTTATGCATGGTACAATCACCAAAGGGTAAAGTAGTGAAAGTAGCATCTTATAATTTGATTGTTTTGTTAGATTTGAAGAAGTGTTGCAAGCTATGAGAACTAGGATACAAGAGTTTGTTTCATGTTGTGTTGAAATGAGAGTTTATACAGTAACTTCAAGCACAACATCCGTCGAATAGTGGTTTATATTATGTAAGTTCTTAGGTGAAAATTTTAGTTGATAGAATTTCATTATTTAAAAACTAATATTTTATTTGTCGGAAGATAAGGAATTATCATTGGAAGATTGATGTTATAGAAAAGAGATGACAAAATATCATTATGTTATTCATTTATGCTTATTTAGATTATCGAAGCTATGTTCATAATTAGTGCTAGAATATGATTTTATACACGGAATTATTTTACTAGTCTAAGTCTCAATTCATTTCTTACAAGTTGTGGAAAACCTTTTGTACCTTGATATTGCACTTCATGGTCTACACACAAGCATATCCGGAGTAGCCATTGATAAAAGATATAAACTATCCCCACCCTTTGAATGATGTAGTCTTCATCGAGATCTAAACATCTATATGAGCATACTCTAAAGTACTCTTTGTATAGTGAATGACAATATCGAATGATACCCTTATCTTCTTGTCAATCACACAATATTCTCAGAAATTAAGCTTGCAGGTGTTCACTCATTTGCACAATTCTTGTGTCACCAATACTTGAAGTGAAGCATCTCCATCATAAGCTACAACATATGTCACAACGTAGTGACATCAAAAGAATCATCAGCAACAACAATCATTCCAGTTAATGTACTGCTATGAATATAGTAAAGGCTATGATTACAAACTATTTTCATAAAAATCATTGCTTGACGACATATCCTTAGAACACCTACCACAATAACTGTCTCATAGCTCTTGGCTTCTAAGGTCCTAAAAGATAACAAATTTATTCTAAAATCCAGAACATCTCTAACATTAGTCAGCTCCTCATAGTATCATCATGTATCCTGATAAAGATGATGCTTAAACTAATAGTATGATAAGCTTAATCATTATTTAAGCCATTACAATGCTATTTAATTTCTTGTACATACATAACCACTCTTGATGGGAATAAATGTGATAGGTAGAATCTGTGTCTAGAATCTAACACAAGTCATTAGTTTACAAATTGTGAGAAATTACAGACTGTGATATATTTGGATATGCCTTGTCACTCATCTTCATTATAAGATTGGCTTTCGCCTCTGTGAAAACTCCATTTCCCTTCTTCTTTAACTTCACACGATCTGTTTTCTAATAGCAAATCTCTAAACAAAAGAAAAAAAAAATTCAAGACTGCGCCTATGAGAATTGTCCAACTTTTGAGAAATAATGTCGATGTCTCCTTTATTCGCCTAATTCTTATTCTCTTCATATCTATGATGTTTAAGTGTAAGTGCCTCAAATGATTTCATGTTTGCAGACTCATTATCTTTTTGATAGATTTCATGGTTCAAGAGCGTCATGGTCACCTCGACATTATTCAAGACATTCTTCCCATGAATGAGTGTCATCACATAGTTTTTGTACTTATCCAGGAGTGATTGAAATAGAAGAGGTGTCTTGTCTTCATCTCAAACATCTTCATCTAGATTTAAAAGATCTGTCAAAAACTTTGTAAAATTATTCAATTGTCCATCAATAGTAACCCCACGTCTCATCTAAAACCTATAGATTTGACGCTTCATATGAAGATGATTTTCCATGTTCTTTGTGAGATACCTTTTATCCAATATCCTCCATAATTTTTTTGCAGAAGTCTCAATTACCCTCCATATTTGATCTCATGAGATAAGCAATTTTGAATCAAGTCACAAACATTTTTATTCATCTTCAACAATTTTCTTTCAGACATCTCTTAAGAAATTTCATCAATATCAAGAACTTTCTCCAGATTCCATTCTAGGAGTACAATGCATCCATCATATTGCATTGTCACATGCCAAAATTTATTTTGTCATCAAATTTCAACACCTCAATCTTGACAAGATACTTAACCGCATAATGAATCGACATCTTTTCTACTTTTATGACAGATATTGAAGTACATGATGACAAGCTATCATTCGCTCCACCAGATCTCGTAGCCCAACTTGTTCCAATCTCTGTCTTTACATTCAAGACTCCGTCTTGTGTAAAACAATACAGAGAATAATTAAAAACCCTAAACAAATAATCTGAACTAAAACAACAACCAAGAAAAACAGAAGGGCCCGAGGTTTTGATAGGGCCCTAAGTTCTTGGTAGCTGGAATGTAAATTTTAAAATTTGATGTTTAATATGTTATATTATAAGTTTTGAGTGGTAGTCGTGTAAAACCCCTTTGATTAATTATACACATATTATTTTTTTCTTAATATCGCCCGTACACGTGAAAAGATGGTTTAATTAAATAACACCATAAAATGATGCCCTCAGAAATTGCAGAGAAAATGCAGTATAGGCATTCTTCTGTCATCAAAGACACCATTTTTAATAGCATCTCTATTACGTTTTTATTAAGTAAAATTTTCTAATATATTTTATTAAAAGCACATTAAATAGTTTTATAACTTTGGTCAAATATTTCTATATTTATTCTTTAGATTAAATTTGATTTTGACTTCTTGGTTTGTCCTAAACGCAGCCTGAGCCGTTCAAGCTTCTATATATCCTATAGAAAAAAAAATTTAAAAGCAAGATTTACATACAGACAACTCAATTCCTTTGTATTTACTTAAATTTAAATTTTTTCAAGCATATGCATAAATCACGACTGTCAAAGATGTCGGACCATCACTACTGTAGAACCATAGCTGCCCGGCCACCATCTTCATTGTGTCATTGCCCTACCACCAACCTCATCTACGCCTGAACACCATCTTTGGGTTGTCGTCATCACTAAATCGTAGTTGTCAGACCACCACTATCACCACTGCCAAACCATTGTTGCCTAACCAACATTTTTGTCGCAACAGGACCATTGATGTTTGGTCGTCGTCATCGCTAGACCACTGCGTCGCCGTTGGACTGGAATTGTCTACCACCACCGTCTCCACCACTGAAACACCGTTGTTTGTCCGCCGCCTTCACTAGACTACCATTGCACAACAAACACCGTCACTGCTTTCAAACCATCGTCGTTGAGTTAATGCCACCACCGAACCTTTGCTATCAAACTGCCATCATCCACATAGTTGATCCACTACCGTTGGGTTTTGCTACTAATGATGTCGGCATCATATTTTCTAGCACACAACCTCTAAAGTCTGTCTTCCTTTAGAGCACTTCCCTAACTTATTTTGTCTCTCCCAACCAGAAATCACGTTGATAAACCCCACTTATATAATATTGCTACGGCCAGTTTAGATTTTTCAAGTAAAAACTCATGTTGTCCGCTCTACCAGATACTTTTTTCTGTTTGTTTGTCTGATCTTCATGCAATACTATGACATAATGTATCACTCTACCACATGAATTAACCAACACGCAACATTACATATCTAAAGCCTAAACTTCTGCTTTTACATCGATACCATCCAAAATTTTCATATACATCACAACAAAAAATAACAGTATTTATAACTTGTAAAAAGTGAAATACATATAAATAAAATGGCAAATATGTAAAAATTGAAGTTTAGGTGTTAAATATGTTACATATATATATATATATATATATATTGTAAATTTTCCTTGTAATGATGCGCGTACCATGGTCGCTCTACCAATTCAAAATCATTATAGACTAAAAACAATTCTTTTAATGTCCTCCTGAGAAAACAACCTTGAACTCAATTTTAAATTGCTTCTGCTCATGAATTAATTAAAATAAATAGCAAATCATTTGAATAACTCAACTCATTTAAAAAAATTAAATAAATGGAATTCAAACCTCAAGACAAACTTCCATAGAAGAAGAGACAAATATGATGCAATCACGTCTCTTTCCTTCGACTTCTGAATTTCATCAAAGAAAACATAAAATCTAATCTCTTTTTTTATAGGGATTACACATCATTGAATGAGTTAGAAGGCTTAAATAACAAATTTAATTAATATTTATGGCATGCTTAATATAATTTGCCCTCATTCATTTCAACCCTTGAAATAATTAAAGAAAGCTGTCCATATTTGCTTATGCTTGTTGTCTTTCCATTAGAGAGAAAGATCCCAACAACTCGATAGCAAAAAATAATGTGTTGCATAAAAAGTATCAATTGTAGAAAAATTTACATACCTAACCCAAAAAGAGTCCTCTCATTTTTTTCTAGGCTTTTGACTTCTCTTGTAATATCTTTGTAAATGTCAGCATGAGTGAAATCATTCCTCATGATGAGGTTCCCTGATGAAGAGACATTGGTTTCATTGCTTATTAACACTATTTTGTCAAGCCCTTTGAGCAGAAGGGCATAGAAATTACCATTCTCGCAGCTCATCCGTAGATAGTACTTTCATGGTAAAGGCATAAAACGTAGACTGTGGGCTATCAAACATTGGATTCATTGTCCATGAAGTAATAATACATATTTTAACATGTTTTCAAAGCTATTAATCCGCAAATGTATTGAAAAACTATGTCATTACAAATCTCAAGAAAATTAAATGGACTAAGAGACAAAAGTATGATCAAAGATAACCCACAGAAGAAATACCAATGGTCACGACACTGGAAGACTAAAAGACCTGATCTACCAATTGCTACTATTTTAGGTTGGGACTCAAAACTAATAGAACGAAGGCCACCGAAGTCAAAAATCAAGATCCAACGAACCAAGAAGGCATCAGCCCAACACTCATCCCAGCACCACCAACCTCCTTACAAGAACCTCTAAGGTTGTTCTAGACTTCAAAAGTTCTCACCTCGATACACTCTGCGAATACCCTAATGAGACCTTCTGCTAATGCGCGAGCTACCTGTCGGATTAAGTGAGTCCAAAAAGCCCAGTCTCATTCTGGCAATAAGGACTCTTCATTTAGAGATCTACATTCAACAGCTAAACCAAAGCAGCCGACCGGTTGAGTCAAACCAATCGAACAAAGTCCGAACAATCGAAGTTCAATTAGTGTCAACTGATTGCCCCAACTCAACAGAGTCGGTCGAATTTGTTCTTTACTGTGCACACACTGTCTCTCTCCGTCTCTATCGTTTTCTCTCTTCTGTTCTATACTCTATTCCTTGGGTTTATTTCACTGGACAAATTTAGATTCAACAACAAACTATATTAAATTGCTCAAAATTAGAGCACGTTTAAAATTCACCATAACCCAAATTATCAACAATTCATGCAATAATTTGAACATCACATATTCATCACCTGGAATTCAACAATTAATATATTAGGCTAACTTGTCGTGGCACTTGCCCAAAAGGACTTGACATATTGTAATAACTCATTTTCTTTAGTAGAATTCAAATGTAGCATCTACATTATTAAAAGTTCACTTCATCTTTGACTAATCTTTAACAAGATCTCAAGATGCCTAGTTTTGATTCTTCTGCAACCGACCATCTAAATATGCCTATCACTATCTTGGCTTAAACATGGGAATGATGATTCTAACACTAGAGACAACAATCTCAAATCTTAAAGGACATTTTCTTCTACTCTTTGAGGTTTACTTCCATTCTATCATACTACATACACTTTGACTTGCTCTTCTTTATTTAAACAAATTCAATTAAGCCCTTCATAAATAAAGTGTCTAAACATATTCTCAAAGGCTAAACTTCTCTTATTATCCTGCATGTTTGGGCGATTAATTTTTCATGCAAATTTCATATGTTTATGACAACAAAGTGTTATAGATATCAAACTTTAGGTGTTACATGCAAATACATGACAATTTTGTGGCATATATGTAAATTTATTGTTTGTACATTAAAGTCTACGAATTAATTTAATAAACCTAATGAAACTATAAATGCCAAAAAAAAAAAAAAACTATAATACACATCTAAAATGGAACGGATCGGACCAATATCAATTTTATTTTTTAGATGAACATTGAATTAATTTTAATGCAAGTAGTTGTAAGCCAGATACTTTACTCATGTTGTTTTCAGAATTTCAATACCATGTTGACTTATTTTAATCTCTATTATTAATTATAATAATCGCCTTTTTTTAATGAATATTCATATATGTGATGAAAGCATTGATGAAGCAGTTAAGCAAGCTTTCCTGAAATTGTAATGTACAACATAAATTCATACATATAGCATTATATTACAATTGGACATAAAGTAGACTATCTCCCTACTCCATATACTGGAGAGGTATATGTATGTATGTGTGTGTGTATTAAAAAGGAATGACCAGAGGCTATTATACGAGCCCCGGTCATCCCTCATACCCCTAAGAATTCGAGTATCACACTCTGCACACGGGGGAAATCGAACCCCGGACCAAACGGGACTTACAACTGACAAGTAGATGCCCGATCAATTAATCTGAGTACAAGCCGCGTAGATATATATATATATA
>NW_018164789.1:1501643-1516605 GCF_001263595.1 Phalaenopsis equestris | reverse complement strand
TATATATATATATATATATATATAACTGCTGATCCTCTCAACTTTCAGCACTCAAGACCTGAACATCAACCACACACAACTGCTAAAATTTTGCAGTTCAACCAAAAGCTGCAATTTTAAAATATATAAGCAATTATAAGAACACCTGAAACATTACAAAAGGTCTAGTACTAACCAATATATATTTATACATATTAACCAAAGCAAATTCATTAATATTCATATTTCATTTATTTCTTCGTCTATATCTTTAAGTTCCAAAAAGACAAAATGGCAACCATTAATAAGACGTCTATTTCCTTTGCAATTGATACTAATGGTGATGGTGAAATCTCTTTATGTGAGCTTCATCTTCTTCTGAAAACCATTGGAGAAGAGCTCTGTTGTGAGGAAGCCAAAGTTTTCCTACAACATGCCGACTTAGATGATGATGGTCTTCTAGACATGAAAGACTTCATGAGATTGCTGGAAATGGAAACTAGTGAGGAGGAAATGAGTGATGAAGAAGGCTTTTAAGGCCGATTGAGCTGTGCCGGTCTATGATTTTCAGTTTTGATTTGAATGGCGATGGTGTGCTATGTTTTGATGAGTTTAAAGCCATGATGATGCTCTAATCCTTTTAGCGATTGGTTCATATTTCCTATTTTTAAGTAAATTAGATGTTATGGCACACAATGTAATCCTATTGTATTTAAAATTATAAAAGAATCAACAATTTGGGCATGCAGTTCATTTTTAAGATTGTAATGTAGGTCATTCTAACAATGATTTCGTTGTAATTATGTGATTTTATTAGGGGTCTGTATTGTTTGGATAAAACTGAGAAAGATAAATGAATTGATCTTATTCGGTTGGATTGATTTAGTTATTAAAAATATTACTTGAATTATTGGTTGTAAATTTACTTTTTTTGGGTTTTTATTAATTGCTTGGTTTTATTTTTCTCAATTATTAAACCTAAAAATGTACATGTAAATAAACAAGTAATGTGAAGATCAAAATTGATATTATATATTTTAGATGCCAAAATTATACATTTTAAGCAAATATTCTTTAAATTTAGGATAATTAGGTTCATTGTTAAAGTTAGTTACATTTTCAGGCATTCAATATCACACCTTAAAGAGGAAGTTCAACATACTTACCTCATCATCAGCTTTTCCTCTCTGGATCTTCTCTGGAATCTACGTTCTGTTGAAATGGCTCCTCTCTCGCTCGTAGCAGCTCCTCCCGATTCTGTCTTAAGAGTTTCCTGAATATAAGTTTCTTATATTATGTAACATATATTGTAATTTGACACTTTTATCCTTTTCTTATATTTCATGTTTATCATTCCCTAACTTATATGAGCTTTGTATATTTATTTGTAGATTTTTTTTTTGTTCTATATATAAAAATCAAAAAGTTGAGGGTGTTTGGATCCAAACTAACCAAATGCACACTTAGATTCTCTAGAGAATGATTCCAGTGTAGGTCAAAATGTTGATAACTATGAATTGAGTCTTATAGGTGATGCTAGCGACATATGTGCTAATGTCTAGCAAGTCTTAATTTGCAGCAAATGTCAATGCTGAAAGTTACTTTGAGATTTCTTTTTTCTTTTTTTTTATCTAGATGATTTAGGGGGCCTTTCGAACTTGAAAAAGCATCCAAAACGAATTGTACTTCAGAATAATGACATTTCTCCAATTTTCTTATATAATCAATTCTAATCCATATAGTTTAGATTTGTTTTTGTCTTTTCTTTCCATGGAAAGATATTTTAAAAAGAAAAATAAAATCCCCTAATAAGTTATATAAAGTAAGGTTTAATAAGAATGCCTTCAAAGTATGGTTGGTCTCTAATCCTAAACCAACTAGCTAGAGGCCACCTATCCAACAAATATTTGGTCCTGCAAATTAAAATAAAAAAGCCATTTTTTTCTTATGTTATTAGAAGAGATCATATCTATGTAAGGAATTGTTTTAAAAAAAAAATTTGATTCCTTAAGAATAAGGAATCAAATTTTTATGTGTCTTGAAGTCTTTTTATTTGGTCATGCTATTTTAGATATAATGGATATGTAAACTTATTAATTTAGATTCAAATATTACAAATTCATCTTCAAGTGGTTGACAGTGTTCGATGGCTACGGATGCTGAAAGTTTTGGCGGGTCTTCAATATGACGTTATATTACGTTTGTATTTGGAATACGATGTTAGTAAATAAGGGTCGTCGACGAGAATAAATAAGGCAGTCTGCGGTGGTCAATGGAGGCCGATAGGCGGTGGTTGATGACGGTAAACTTTATTATAAGTGGCCGATAGTGACCCAATTTTGGTATTATCGAGTTCGTCTTGTCAAGACGGTCAAGTTAATTATAAAATTTTAAAATTAGGTCCCATATGACCGTGAATTTGAATTTTAGAAATCCTTTATAAAATTTGCATCATGATTTGTACACACAAAACACTAAATGTATGCATGTATGTATGCATATGGATGTCAAAAAAGCTCGTTGTTCACGAGCAGCTCATGTTTGACTTGTTTTAGCTCAAAATAAAAAAAAAATCATATAATTATTTACATATATTTATATCTAAATTTAAATCATAACAGCTCATATGGTCATGTGTCTTCTTTTGCATCGATTTAATCCAGGTTCGAATCCAACATTCTATATCATTTTTTTTTACAATTAATTTTAACGAGTCAATTTCGAGCCGAATACGAATACACTGCTCACGAACCAATTTTGAGCTCGAACCAATTTCGAACTCGAGCAATTTTGAACGGGCCAAACACAAGCCAAGCCTTAGCACGCTCAAGCTCGGCTCATTTACAGTCCTATGCATGTATGTATAATATTGAAGAAACTCAGGATTTAAATTGCATCTACTTATCATCTCGCCATAATAAAAAGATACATTCAAAGAGATTTAACTTATAAACAATATTTATTTTATTATCTATTTCACTGTGATACGTTGGCAACCCATTCCTTATACTTATTGTATTGTAGCACAGTATCTTCAAAGAATACTTCTTTCAGCATCTTTTTGTTGACCATCTCAACTATTAGATATCCATTAGCCACACAAAACCTCTGCTGAATTTTTAAAGTTCAATAGTAAGCATCATTTTTATAATATATAAGCAATTACAAAAATACCCAAGGCATTATAAAAATACAAGCATTCACCATTATATATTCACACAAATTAACCAAAGCAAATTCATTCATACCTTATTGTAAACATTTGCAGTTTTCATCATCTTCTTATTCTTCCTCCATCTCTTCGAGTTCTACAAAAACAAATTAACAGGCATGAATATGGGTTCCACTTCCCTGGCAAAAGGGCAGAAGGAGATGGAGCGCCTCTTTAGCCACTTCGATACTAATGGTGATGGTAAAATTTCTTTGTCAGAGCTTCAGCTTCTTATGAAAACCATTGGAGAAGAGCTCTGCTTTGAGGAGGCCAAGGCTTTCTTGCAATATGCTGGCTCAGATGATGATGATCTGCTTAACTTCAATGATTTTGTGAGATTGGCAGAAATAGAAATTAGTGAGAAAGAGAAGAGTCATAATGAGGAATACATGGTAAAGGAAGCCTTCAAGTTATATGAAATGGAAGGCAGGGGCTTTATAACTGATATGAGCTTAAAGAGAATGCTAAGCAGCTTAGGCTCGTCAAGGCCGATAGAGCAATGTCGTTCTATGATCTCTAGTTTTGACTTGAACGGTGACGGAGTGCTTTGTTTTGAAGAGTTTAAGGCCATGATGATGCTCTAACACTTTTAGTGATTGGTACACCTTTTCAATTTTAAGAAATGTTTTGATTGATATGCTGATTCTGCTTTTAAAGAAATTGGATGTTATGGCACACAGCCAAATCCTTGCATATGTTTACAAGTTATAAAAAATTCAGCAGTTCAGGCAATCCATTTTAAATTTGTATTGTAAACCAGTCTATCACTTATTACAAATGTAATGATGTGGATTTACAAGGGGATTGCATTGTTTGGATAAAATTGGGAAATAGAACCGAGTTAACCTTATTTGGTTTGATTGATTTAGTAATTAAAAATATTTCTTTAATTATTAATTGTATTTTAAACTTTCTTTTGGGTTTTAATTCATTGTTTGGTTTTATTTTCTTCAATTATTGGACCAATAAACACATGTTATAAATAAGTGAAGGGAGGATCAACATGGCTACTGCTTATTTTATATGTCAAAATTATAAATTTTAATAAAGATTATTTGATACTTTTCAGATAAACCTTATTTAAATTAAAGATAATTCGGTCATTGTTGTAGTCAATTTTATTTTAGTGCATTCAATATCAAACCTACCTAACCAACCTAATTCTTTGTCGAGTTTGATTTGATTCGATCAAAATTAGTTTAACTTAAATTTATTAATTTCTTAAGAAATAATCATTTGGTTTAGCTAATTTAAAAATTAAACTATCTAAATCGACCAAATATGTGGTATTAAATATAGATAATAATTCTAGGGCATGTCGGAATATTGAAGACAATGAAGTAGGCCCTATAGGAGAAGCTAATGACATGTATAAATGTTTGGTAAGTAGCAAATTAAATCTCAGTGATGAAAGCCATTGTGAGGATTTTATTGGAACTTGAAAAAGCTTTCCAAATTAATTAAACCCTACACTGTGCATAAATTATATCAAGGATATTTTAGTCATTGTTCAAAATAACTCTTATAACTATCATCAAT
Organism: Phalaenopsis equestris; assembly: GCF_001263595.1. Taxonomy (NCBI): domain Eukaryota; kingdom Viridiplantae; phylum Streptophyta; class Magnoliopsida; order Asparagales; family Orchidaceae; genus Phalaenopsis; species Phalaenopsis equestris. Next base: position 1,511,876 of record NW_018164789.1, on the reverse strand, counting down.
AGAATTTTTACACACCCTCATAAGATCAAATCATTATTATTTGATATTATCCAAAGTCATAAGATACAATAAAGCCAAATCTAAGCTAACCTTAATAATTTTTTTATTCGATCATGTTATTTTAGATATAACAGATAGATAAACTTATTCATTTATATTCAAACAATACAATTTCATCCACAAATTCTTTTTGGTTCGTAATTCATTTGATCTTTTTTTTTTCTACTCAATTATAGTTATTCATGCATGAACTTTGCTATTGGGGGGTGTCCCGTCTATATTCTTCATCCAATATTATTTAATGGTGGAGCTGCAATTTTATAACATAGATATTTCACCAATCTAAAATTGTAAAATGATCATTTGAGAAAATTAAATATATGGGAGTTACAAAATGTTGGTTGTTTCTCTTTTTAAAGCTTTTAACATCTCTTTTGAGATCTTTAGATATCTTATAGTATTTAAATCATTTCACATTAAGATATGTGCTAAAGAAGTGATATTAGTTTCATTATCAGCATCTTTGTTTTCCCAAAATCCTTCAAGGAAGAGGTATTAAAAGGTTTTTATTCTTGGAAGTAATCCTTGAGATGGTACTTCAACTATGATAGGTGCTTGAGAACTTCAAACATTGGCTATGAATTCATCCTTCATATTGGCTTCATTGTCCATCAAAGCTTGATACATATTTGGATCATGTCTACGAAACTATTAACTAATAAACAAAGTCAAACCACTCAAAACTTATAACTTATTTAAAATTGACACAAAGCTGATTAATCAACAAGCGACATAATGATTTGAAAATTGTATATTTTTCTTCTACAATTGAACATTCAAACTATTAGGTTAGGCCCTGTTTCAGATCACTTTTGGTTTTTTATTTATGTTTTTAGCCTATATTATTTTTGTTTTATTTTATGTTTTTTGTTTCTGGAAAACGCGTTTGACACTATTATGATTTATTTATTTATTTAAAAAAAATTATGAAACATGCTTGGTTAGGAATTTTTTAAATTTTCCTAAAGAAAAATTAAACTTTTTTAAAAAGTGAGTAGATTTATTATTATAATTTTATAATTTTGAAGTTAATTAATTAGATTATTAATTGAAATTAAATAATTATTAATTTATTTAATTAATTATTAATTGAAATTGCTAATTAATGAAATCTATTAATTATTAAGTTAATTAATTCAATTACTAATATTTCATTAAATTAATTAATTAATTTAATTATAATTATTAATTAATTTGATAAAAGAATAATATTTTATTTGAATTAAAATGGGTTTAATTGAATAATTATTAAGTTAATTAAGCACATTCTTATTGTAATTTTATAATTACTAAAATAATTAAGAAAATTAATAATTGAAATTAAATAATTAATAAGTTTATAAACATTAAGTTAATTAATTAAATTATTTATTAAATTTTATAATTATTAAGTTAATTAATTTAATTTTATAGATAATAACTAAAATTAAATAAGTTTATAATTATTAGGCTAATGAATTAAATTAACTCAAATTATTAATTAATTAAAATTTATTATTATTAAGTTATAATGTTATTTAATTAAATTATTAATTAATGAAATTTTATAATTATTGTTTTAATTAAATAAGTTTTTAATTATTATATTAATTATATAAATTATTAATATTTTTTTAAGTTAAATAATTAAATTTATAAATATTGAGTTAATTAATTAAATTTTATTATTATTAAGTTAGTTAATTAAATTATTAACATTTTATTAAATTAACAAATTAATTTATAGTTAATAATAATTAAGTTTACTAAATAAATTATTAATATTTTATTTAAATCATTATGGGTTTAAATGATTAATTATAATTAAGTAGATTTATTATAAAAAATTTATAGTTATTAAGTTAATTAATTAAAATTAAATTATTAATAAGTTTATAATTATTAAGAACTCAACGTGTTTTGACTATTTTCAAAAGAGAAAACATGTTTCACATTTTTATGTTTTTTTGAAAACAACCCATTTATGTTTAAAAATAAATTATTAAATAGATAAAAAAATGGACAATTAAACAATGTTTTACTATTTCTTTTCTATTTTTTGTTTTCAAAAACAAAAACTGATCCCAAAGAGGCCCTTAACTTCACATAATACTTGACCATAAGGATTCAATAGATTGCCTAACGGATCTCCTTAGTAAAACTCACTTGTAGCATTCACGTTATTGGGATTCAACTTCTTCATCTTTTTTATAATTGTCAACAGCATCTTACGATGAATATTCAATAAATTAATTATTCTACAGCCCCCTTTTAATTGTATTTATACTATGATTGCCCAACAATATAGAGTGATTGATAATTTTTAATTTTAAAGAACATTTTTCTTGTTCATTGAGGTTTGCCTCCATTCCCTTGAAGCAAATCTCATTATTTACCCTTGGACTTGTCCTTAATTTAATTGAGTTTAATGATGCTTCTTTCAAATGAATTCTCAAATATTGAATTTCTCTCTCTATCTTGCATCTTTGTGTGATTTATTTTTTGATGTAGTATATATATAATCTTCCATTAAAGCGCTTCACATCCAAAAGAAGAAATCTACATTATTAAATAAAATTCTCAACAATTAAAAAATAAACAAATGATAAAATTCTATGAAGTACCCACAAAAACTTTTCAATTTTGCATGAAGCCAAGTAAACAACCATGAGTTATAGTATTATTATGATTTTGAACTCTTCAAAGCAAAGCACCCCATCTTCAATTAGATCAAATTGACAAATCATAGTCCAACAAGCTTCGATTGCTCTTGATCCATCGAATGACCGAGCATCCTCTTAAGACTTCTTGTTGTTTTAACAGGCCTTCATCTTTTCTTCATCCTTTTTAGTTTCCATTTAATTAATATTATGAAAATTTTCAATGTCAAGTAAGTCATTATAGTTATTGTCTACTAATTAGAGCAAAAATTTGTTTATCCTGGCAACCTCCTCTCCAATAATCCTTATAAGAACCTGAACTTCAAACAATGAAATTATATTGAATAAGAAATAATTTTCTTCGTGGATAACATGTTTCAAGATATTTCAATTTAAGCTTACTTGGACGTATACTCTCGACCTATCGTACAAGATTTACCTATACATAAGTTTTTCATATTTCTTTTTAAATTTGTTTGTTTATCTCCGTCATATATCCCATCTTTTCTGATTCATCTCCTCTTCAAATCACCCGAGAGAGAGAGATTTATTTGAAAAGGTGAATCATACGATGACAATATATAAATAGACAAGTTGGTGACTCTGAGTATTAAAAAGAATAAAAAACATTAGCCAATGCTTATGACTTGATAGAAGTCATTGGTTTAACATACAACTCATTATTGCCCACTTGAGAGAAGTTTCTCTAAATAATTAAATTTTATCAGAATAATTTTGAGTGAATGATTATTGATTACATAAATATAACACAACTAAAAATAAGATTGAATTCATAGCATTTTAATTATCAAAATGAATTCCCAACTTATCCATGATTGGGTATCTTAGCTCAACTCCTTCAAGAACTTTTCTAATAAATTAAATCAATTATTACTTCTTTTCATCTTTTCTAGTTAACACTGAGCTGACAACTTCCTCCCCAAACCTACATTAGAAATGCAAGTAATTTTTTGGTTGCAGACTTTAAAAAATTGTGACGAAAATACAAGGAACTTCAATTTCTTAAAAGCATTTTTGTATGCTTCACGTCATGATAAATGTATAGTGCTTCATAGCATTTCAAAGAATTGCATGCACCTTTCTCCTAACATTTTCTATATTTTATTTGAGTTTATTTTCATTCCTTTCCAAATGAGTTGAAAACCCAAAATTTTCCTAGAACTTGTATCAAAAATACACATTAATAAACTAAGTCTCATATTGCACCTTTTTAGAGCATCAGATGCTTTTTTAGGTTAAGAATGTTTTGTTCTAGAGCATTGCTTGTTGTCAAATAATAGTCAACATAAAATTCAATATTTTTTCCTTCATATTCCTCGAAGAAATAGTATATTATTTTTTAATAAATCACACATGTATTTTTCAAACAAAAGAGCAATATCTTCTAGCACTATAAATTATCTCTCATAATGAATATCATTTTTTGGAGTCCACCTGATGCATTTTAATTTGATAGCACTTAGAGATGCATCAATAAAGATCATTCAATAAGGTTGAAAAAGGGTAAATATCAATTAAGTCAAGTTGAGTTTAAATCAAAGATATCAACAAGTTCTCCTTCAATCACCTCAGAAATCTGGAGTCTATACCTCCTTCGAATCTAAAGATTGGGAAACCTTTCTTTGCTATAGCAAGCCTCCTTTCACTGCCACTACTTGCTGCTGAGAACTTTAAAAAGATATGGTAAAAATGAATTCCCTAAAAGTATTTAGAAGTGATCAACAAAAAATAACATTATGAATTAGCAAAAAGCCTACAATGATGTGTCAAACATTGTTGTAAATAATATTTGTCATCTCTCTAGATATTGATAATATAGTTATACATTTAGTTTTTTTTTTCTCCAAAAAAATAATGGTTCAATATTCTTCAAACAAAGAAGAATCATTAATATTTTTTCTTCTTAAATATATTTTTGAAACATAATATTTACTAAACTCCATCTGAGTATTAAAATGTCGTCAATTTGGTTGTATTATGAAAATGGCATCAAGCATAATTGCATCATTATAAGAGTTCTCATTGTTGGTCAATCCGCGTTAGAAAATATGAAGAGCACCACATTTTTATCTCCCAACCAAAATTATTAAAGGCTTACTCAGTGAGAGGCTTCTTGTCCCAATATACCAAGAATGTTGCATACCATTCCAATGATGTGTATTACCTATGCTAGAACAATTTCCTTTCTTTTCACCTCCATTAGCAGCTTTTTTGGTTTGCTTTGCAAGAACAAACTCTTTATATTTTACTATATTGATAAATTCCTCTACTAAATTATGGAGATGTCGATGCTCCTCAATAACATGCCTGTGATTTTTGCGGAGCATACAATACTTTTAAGGATCACTTGAATGAGAACTAGTCCTCAAGGGAGCACTTAGAGAAATTTTTATTTTGGATGTTTAATTAGTTTAGCTATCGAAACACAATATAGCATACCGGTTTGACAACAATGAGTAGAAAGTGACGACTTCTGCATTGTTCTGCTATCAACTTGATTTTCATCTTTTATTTCTCTTAGGATGATACGATTATTGGTATTGATAATAATGATGTGGGTGAAAAAGTAAGTTCCCCCCTACTTTTGTGAGCCCCAATAGATTTCTTTGATCCCTAAGAAGTCGCTACAATTTTCTTATATGAGCGAAAATTTTCATTCGATCAAAATTTAACAAATTGAGTTATAGTTTTAAACTTTGACATTAACATGATTATTTTCAACAACTTAACCTATGTTTTCAGCAACTACACACTTAGAACCTTACAAAATGGTCCTTTTCTTAAATTTTAAGTGTAGGTTGAGCCACAAGCAGCACCAAATCCCTCACCTCAAACATTCCCTTTTGGAACCTCATTATGAATCCCCTTAGCGACTTATTGAGGCCAACAAATTCTCAAGTAAACCTTAGACAATGGTGAATTGAGTGATAATATTATCTTTAACTTGAAAATAAAAATACTTTTTAAAGTGACAAGTAGGCGAATCACCTGAGACATGACTCCTACAAATTCATGAAAAATAAAAAGAAAACGACAAATTCAAAACAAGCAAAATGATCCACGAGATTAGTTATTTCTCCATAGGACTCATCAGAGTGAGTAATCTTGAATTTTGCAAGAGGCTCCATCCTTACAATCTCCCTTAGAAAGTGTGAGTTACTCCTACAACTTCCCCTTCTCAACTATACTCTTCACCCGAAAAGGACAGGAAAATAAATTTTCATCAGCTTTTAGGTAATAGGTCTCATCACTAATTTGTGTAGACGGCAATGCCTTCGTGCTTGAATATTTTTGTTAATAGAATCCAAAAACAACTTGGACAATTGTCATCTGGCAGTGACTCTAGGAACAAGTTCCATACATTCTTGAATCATATATATATATTACATCACAGAAATAAGAAAAATACACAACAATGCCCGTAGATCGCTTGCTACAAAAATAAATTTAACTTGATTTTAGTAAAATTGAATGCTTCAAACTTGTTGATGACTTTTGCTAAGGAGTTGTTGATCGAGTTCTAGAGCTTAAGAGAACATGCTAAATCTTGCTTGGGCAGGCTTGAGCTTTAATGAATACTCATTTAGATTTTAATACTCATTTATACTTTAGCAAGCTCATCACAAGTTTGCCATGATTTTATATAAAAAGAGAAACATTTATAGGGACAAAATTTCAATCGAAAAACAAATCATAATCTTTGGCCGGAAATTACTATTGCACGGACACCAACTACAAAAACAAAACAAGACGAGTCACCATTTTGAGACCTCCACATATAATTTCTGCAACAAAATTGGTATAGGATTTTTATCCATATTGAGCGAGCAACTAAAACAATTGTTCCTAAAATTTGATCTATAAATATGATTAAAATGAGCTTAAAAGCCAGAACTAAAAACTTCTGTTTTATTAAGACAGAAAACCTCCCAAAAAAAAAAAGAAGAAAGAAAGAAAGAAAAATATATAGTGCAGCAATATAATATAATAACCTTCAGTATCTCCACTCTTCTTCGTCATGAACTATTCCGTTCCAATAACTTTCTCTCAGAGTCTATGGTCTGTAGAACATATTGATCGAAGAATAGCTGAATGGTCCTCCAATAACGATCGCCACCTGAGAGCCACGTGTCCATATGCATGCCATTAGGAAAATCAATGAAAAGACACCGTGAATTATTCTCAGCTGCTTTTTCATAAAGTATTTGCATGTGTGATGGAGGAACCATCTCATCTTGCAACCCAGAGAGGAACAGAATTGGCTGTTTGATCTGTATGAAAACAATGGATTAGTAAGATTGCGCCAAAAGATCGTGAAATGCAATTTTTTCAGAGGGCATTTACATACATACCACACATTCTTATGAATTTATGTACCGAACACCCAGAGTTTAATATTTACATTCATAACACTCCAAATCTTTAACATCACATTAAAAATAGCACTTTACTAATATTTTAGAACTCAAATACACCTTTTTATGCATAGGTTCATAGCTCGAAAGTGTTATTAATGTAAACATCAAATTTTAAGTGTTAATACATATAAATCCATAAGAATTGCATGGTACATATGTCAATTTCCCTCTTTTTTCGGGTAGGGTGAGCACTTGTACCCAACACAATGGGATTATTTATTTTATTTCCAACCAATATTCTACGCTTTCGAGCATACATGAAATACAATTTGAATGGATAAGTTCAACATGTTGATAAGAATCAAAGCACACTATTAACAGAAGAAACTGATAACAATAACAGCAAAAATGATAATTGACAACTTGGTTAATCCATCGCAGATTGTGCTCTTAAAAAGCAAGGAAATCACAACAGCAGAGATCAGGGAGGAATTGTCTCATATATGTATACGCCTAACTGCTTCCAGACATTCAACAACATAATTCAGCACTACATAAATAACCTTTTAAGGTTTAAGTTTGATTTTATGATAATTTTGAAATTTCTTTAAAGTAAAACTTGATGAGTTACCCTTAAATTCCAATGATTCAAAGTCGTAAAACAAGTTCCTAAGGGACGTGAAAACTCACCTGTCCGATAATATCAATGGTACTCCAAGGTGAGCGGACAAGAAAATTAAGAACTTTCGGACCCTTGGAAGCACCGCCACCTATAAACCACTTGAGGACGGGCAACAGAACTCCAGCCATATCCAGGATAGAAGTAAAAGTATTTTCCAATATAAGAGCGGAAACCTGAAATTTAGTGTGACCAGATTTCACCAATCAGCAGATCAAAGTGCTTGAAAATAGTTACATTAAATTTACGTACCGAGCACACAATTATGTATTTACAGATCTCACACCTAAACTTCCATATTTACATGCATAGCATTTTGGTGCTTTAAATCATTGCATGAAAATGTATATTTCACTTTTAAAGAAGGAAATAGTGACATTTTTGACGTGTTATTAAAGATTGGAGTGCTGTGAGTAAATATGTAAATTTAGGTGTGAGATAAGTAAATACATCAGAATTGTGTGCTATGTATGTAATTTGTAAATGGCCTTTATGTTATATTATTAGAGTACCATCGAATAGTTTTGTCACTCATCGAGAATCATAGAATATGATTCAAAGAACTACATAATTTTTACTCCTAAGAAACTAAATTTAAAAAAAAAAATTAAAAGGAAATAGATTATTAGCAGTGTAAATAAAGCAATTTGAATAAAAAAATATATTTAAGTTCACTCATAGTAACATAAATAGAAGTAATAAAATTAGAGACGCCAAGTTTACTGACATTAGCATAAAGTAGTTTTTAAGAAAAATAAAAAGAGCTTAAAGGGCATACCAAAAATATGTCGAAAGAGCCCATTTGCGAGGAAAAAAAATGATAAATTCTTAGAATGAAATGGTGCCCAGGATCATAATTGGATTCTGGTAATTACAAAGTTAGCTAGAATAAGTAAAGAGACACGTCATTCAGCCAAATACATTATAACATTTTCATTATTGAATTGTACAATGAAAGCAGGACTAGTCATACGGGAGTAAACATTATATGAGTTAGATTATGAAAGTAGATAAGCTCATTGTTATCATATAGAATTTGTCAAATTGGAAATACAGAAGTATTTATTATTTGGTCTTTATTATTACGATATATCAATAATAACAGCCTATTTATTTCCTGGTATCTCTTGTGGGTATCTGTTTTAGTATTAAAATCAATCAAAAAGATTTCATTGTTTCAATATGTTAAAAATACTCCTAGCGATCCTCTGATAATGTGATTCTCACATGAATGCTCTATAATTTCAAATCCATGATTGCTTCCACCATCATGTGTCAGAAGATGCCAAAGTGATGTGGGGCATTCTCCATTCTACCAACTTCTACAACAACAACAACAACAAGCCTTTATCCCACTAACTAGGGTCGGCTACATGAATCTTTTTTCTCCATTGTGTCCTATTATGTATCATATTTTCATTTAATTCTAACAGATTAAGATTATTTTTAATATAATATGCCCAAATATTTTTAGGTTTACCTCTGCCTTTCTTAACACCAGTCGAACCTAAAACATACTCCACCAACTTCTAAAAAAAATAATTCTCTCAGCTATACACTCTCTACTCTAATATCTTCTCTTTACAATAGAACGAAAACTCTATTCAAAATTACTATAGTAGTACCTTCAAAGGAAATTGAATGAGCTTCTACCATATCGCCTCCTTACAATAATTTAATAACGTTGCAAAAAATTAAAAAAAAAATTCTTTTTTTTCCAAATTTCTATGTCTCCATCCTTATCTTCAATCTGTCCAGCTATTCATTGATGGGTGTGGATCAGTAAAAGCCGTTTGTCATTTCTCAGGGCTAGCAAAGCAAGTGAAGACGGTTAGCACACCGAAGTGCGCATGGAAAGAAAGGATAAAGGCTCAAACAAGCGATGAATTGATTTGATGATTCTGATAGTGAAGCTGAGATGAGAAAGCTTTCAAAATAGGATTAATGAAGGAGAAAGAGGAGAGGGAGGGAGAGAAAGTGTTAGAAGGAGAGGTGAGGAGGATTGCTTGGCTGGGAGGCATGCACAATAAGCCACACCCATCTCTGGGAAACGATGAGAGTCTAATACATGATAAACCCAATCCATGATCCCCATTGTTGTGATTTCAAGTCGACTCAACTTAAAAATAATTTTGAATTGAGTTGATTATACTCGAATAGAACTTACATTTTAAGTCGACATGAAATCAATTTCCAATTGACTAGATTAATTTCTAATCAACTAAATATACAAATAGACATATTATATCACATATATTATACTATCTAGATTTTATATTGCATGTAAATCTCTCTCTCTCTCTCTCTCTCTCTCTCTCATGCGCCTAAAAATTCGAATATCACACCCTACACTTGGGAGGAATCGAACCCCAGACCAAAGGGAATTTACAACTGATAAGCAGATGCCCGACCAACTGATTTGAGTACGTGGTGCCTCTCTCTCTCTCTCTCTCTCTCTCTCTCTCTCTCTTTTCTC
>NW_018164789.1:1477199-1501598 GCF_001263595.1 Phalaenopsis equestris | reverse complement strand
TATATATATACTGAAATTTCATGCAGAATATTTCTAGTAATATGTTAATAGCATAAGGGACCGAGTAGAGCTTGAGCAGAGCAAGCGCCTAGACTTGACCAAAGGCACCGTAACTCCATGATCCAAGCCAAGTAGCACGAAGACTAGCTAAAAATTTTCTTTTCTTCTTTGCAAACATTTATGCGAACATGCTATTTAATTTTTTGATAAATTTCGATAAAAGATTTTTGCATGCCATAGAAAATCATTTTCATCAATTGTCTAATAAAACATGAAACAGTAATTGGAATTGCAAGAAATCAAGGGTTGCAAATTGCTGAAAAAGCACAGAACTAGAACCAAATTCATCACACGCCCCAGCATAGCATTCAAGCCTTAAAAGCTTGATGAGGCCTTCTAATAATTGAGCATAGTTTCCAACCTCAGAATATCAATAAAAAAAACGTTTGGGCAACCTCAATGCAAGTAAGCATGGCCTCGCTACTTTAGAAGCCCAACGTAACCTCCTAACGAGTGAACATACACTCTAAGCCTCAAAAACTGCACTTTGAATAAAGCCACTTTTGGGTGGTTGAGCATAACCTTTGGGCATCAAAAGCTCAATGTTATGCCCAATGTGACCTCCTAATAATCAAGCATACAATGGGCTTCAAAAATTCGTGCTCCAACCTCCCTCGAAGATTATGATTGAGAGAGTTCAAATTGAAGTTCTGGCTCAAATTTTGAAAAGATAGATGAAATAGATAAGACAACCAGATTTTCCCCTCATTTTGTAAGGCCTTTAAGATTTGGGGGTTTTGAGGTTTTCCAAAGACACAAGCCTCTATGGTTAATTAACTTCCCTTGATAACAAAAAAACACTTTTGATTAAAGCTAGCCATTAGAGTGTTGATCGCTCAATGTATGGTAGCAGTAATTAGAACTCTAAATTATGAAATTTATCACTGTAGGCTCAGAGCTAATGACGTGAAGAATGATTATGAATCCAATCAAGATCCCATAATTTTGTTGACCCATGGTCATAGGCCATGATCAACTTAGAAAAAGTAAGCAAAACACCATTTGAGTATACTTGACACAGACTATCCTGTGAACATAAAAAATAAGCAAATAATATTAGGAATCTTCGCAGCTAAGCAACCCAGGAATCCCGAATATAAGACAACAAGTAAACACCGAATGAGCTAAACTGTAAAGAGCATTATATGGCCTATAAATTTATAATACTAACAATCAAATAATCTTTCTACGTTTCCATATTATATTATCAAGCCATCTTTAAGGATAACAATATAAAAACCAAAAGTTTCAGAGAACAAACCTTATCAGGATTGTTTTTTGCAAGGGCTGACCCCACAGCACCTCCTAGTGATCTTCCAAAGACAATTATTTTTGACGTATCAATGTCACTTCTTTGGAAGAGATGATCCAATGCTGCCTGGCAACGGTAAAAAGAAAGAAAACCAAAATAGAACTTAAAAATCAAAGTATCAAGTTTCAAAACTGCAAAAGCGAAAAGATCAAAAGAAGAAACCTGAGCATCCATGATAATGCCATGCTGAGATGGATCACCATCGCTAGCTCCGTATCTTTATGAGTGGACATGTAAAAAATGATCTTGAGTACCAAACACCAGTAATAAGGATAAAGAAAAGGAAGATTTACATACATACCATTCAATTCCTATGCATTTACATATCAAAAACCTTAATTCCAGTTTATACATGTATTCAACCTTACCTATGTATAAAAAGGTATATTTCACTTTTCAAAGGTCAGTCGTATTTGCGATGTGATGGTATAAATGTTAGAAGTAAAGTTTGGGTGTTAGATGTGTAAATACAAAGGAAATAAGTGGTATGTATGTAAATGCCCCTAGAAAAAAACCACTCAACGGAACCATCTAAAAGCACGGAGATAGAAGCAGGGAGAAGGCATACCCTCGGTAAGATAGCAAAAAAACATTACATTGGAGCCTCTGAATCATGATGCGAACACATTCAAGACGATGAGCAATATCTATATGAGATAGTCAAGGTAGAAAACAGAACGCTGCACAGGGCAATACCAGATTAATAAATACCCTTCCCTCACACAAGCACACTTACACACTCAAAGAGACATGAAAAGAAGAAAAATCTCCAGGATACTGCCAGCATTTTCTTGGAAAAACAGAATAGTAGGACCTGCATAAGCAATGGCATCTTTGTAACAGAATGACAATGATGCAACCTAAAACATAAAGCAGAAGAAATAACTGAAACAGAATCAAAAGATTAAGATGGAAATGTTAAAAATAATCTTCATAAATTACAAGTTCCTCTTGTTTGAAAAAGAAAAAAGCTTTAAATGTGAAAAGTAGATGTCTTAAGTACCATTATTAGTATTATTTTAAATATTTGCGGTTAGCTTCATAATTTTTTTCTCCATTCCTCATGAGAGATACCTGAGATGTTATAGTATTTTGAGGATGCCTATAGGCATAAAATTCATGTCATATCAACTTTGGTCAACTTTTTATCTTCATAAAGCTTGCACAATAATTCCATATATTTGCTTTATTAGTGCATCTTTAGTCCTCAATTGTGTAAGCCCAATCCATTAAATTCCATTACTCGCTACCTTAGCTTGAATAGATGCTACTACAATTGTCCTCTGATATAATTATTTCTCATCATGAACACCAAGTTCTATGATGTATCTAACCTAAGATTCTCATTTCGTCCCTATTTTGGTTGCAAGTGATTTTTTCGTTGTGAGATACTAAGATCTATTAAAAAGCCAAAGAAAACAAATAAGTGTAATTTTAATCATAGCAAAAGCTAATACTGTCTACTCTGTCAGCCATTATCCTACTTAAATGCAGACTTCGCCTGTCATCATAAATTTGTTTAGCTCAGCACAACATCATGACATGTTTAAATTTTGATTCATGGCCCATGCCTTAAAAAAATGGCTGTTACTTGAACAAAGTTATGTTTCATATTCTACATACTGTCACTAATTGGATGGGAAAAAGAGTGAAGACCTTCAAAAAATGTTGTCAAGGTCTTGAATTCGAATCATAAATGACTCAACCAATTGTTTTATTTCTTTTAGTTTGTGTTCGCTAATATAAATGTGGTCATTCAAGATATATTATGTTAATAATGTTCTTCTATCTTTTCCTGAGGCCTGTCATTTTACATCATTACTCCGTTCCTATGGTTAAAAGGATTAAATAGTTAAATCCAATCTACCAACCCAAACATGATTGGAATCCTTGAGCCTTAGGCTAACTCAAATCGAAATTTAAAATAGGAAGCAAAACTAAGTTATATTTGGAGCAAGCGGTCCAGACGAAGACTTGCTAATGATGGTAAGTTTACAATGAAAAAGGATTCAAAATTAATTTAAAATTTATTCAGAGGTAAATTTCGCAATATACGCATGCTAACAAAAATGTAATGGTAGCATGTGTTCAACTATGACTTAATTATCAGTGCATATGCAAGTGCCTCATCGAGGTGGACTCATTTCAATATACAATTACTAATATATGTTTGATTTTCAAAGTTCTGATAATTGAATTCTCATATGATAGTACTTGGTAAGAGGGTCACCAGACGCATTATGCCACTGTGAACATAGAGTGGCATGATGCTAAGGGATAAGTCAAATTGTAAATAATCAAAAAAATAAAAGAGGAAGTCTTTGCAATGCTAAATATTTAATTATGTAAATGCATAATAGGATGGAATGGGGGAATAGAGCTAAAGTAACAAAGATAAATGCTTTTAGAAGTCCTTTATTAAACCTAACTTTAAAAAAAGAAGGTAAGGACAACAACAACAAGCCTTTATCCTACCAAGTGTGGTCGGCTACATGAATCTTTTTTCTCCTTTACATCCTATTGCGAGCATATTTTATAATAAATTAAGATACTTTTTTATACAATAAACCCAAGTCTTTTTAGATCTACCTCTATCTTTTTAACATAAATCAAATATAAAACATCTACCCTCCTAATCGGACCATGAGATGGTCGACGTTTAATGTGACCTAACCATATAAGACGACTCTCTCTATACTTGTCCGTCATTGGAGCTACACCACACTATCACGGATATATTCATTTCGCATTTTGTCTATAAGTGCTAATCCATGCATCCACTTAAGCATTCTCATTTCAGCAACACTTAACTTTGTTTTATGTTTCTCTTTTAAAGGCCAACCTTCGTATAAAATTTTCCTTTCAGTCTAAGTGGTACTTTTCTATCGCACAATAAGCCCAATGCATTCCTCCACTTCAACCAATCATCTTGGATTCCACTAATAACATCCCCATCTATATCACCATCACTTTAAATGATAGACCCAAAATATCAAAAACGTTCCATGAATTCACCCATAGTTACAACTTTGTCACTAGAGCTACTACTACTAAAATTACATTCCATGAATTCAGTTTTGGTTCTACTCAAACGAAAGGCCTTTAGACTCCAATGCAGACCTGCATAATTCAAGTTTATCCAAAACTCTTTCTCTCGTCTTATCCACAAGAATGATATCATTAGCAAAAAGCATACACCAAGGTACATCCTCCTTTAAATGTCCAATAAGAACATCCATAACTAAAACAAAAAAAATATGGGCATAAAACTAATCCCTAATGTGGTCTAACTGTAATAGGAAAATACTTGGTCAATCCTCCTTCTGTTCGAACACAAATATCAGCTCTAACATACATATCTTTAATGACTTAAATATAAGTCATATCGGCATCTTTCTTCTCTAGAACTCTCCAAATGACTTCTCTTGGAACCTTATCGTAAGCTTTTTCTAAATCTTTTTCTAATCGTAAGCTTTTTCTAAATCAATAAAAATTATATGTAAATCCTCCTCTTTGTAATTCTTCATCAAACTTCTCAATAAATTTGTAGCTTCCATTGTAGACTTGCCCGACATAAATCCATATGAATTATGACAAATCTTTATAACACGTCTTAAGTTATGTTCAATTACCCTCTCCCATAATTTTAAAATATGACGCATCAACTTAATTCACCTATGATTTGCACACTCCTGTGCATCCCCTTTTCTTAAAAATGAGAACCAAAATACTCTTCCTCCACTCCTCAGTCATCGTTTTTAGTTTGTAAAATAATATTAAAGAGTTTAGTAAGCCAAGAAACTCCAAATCTCCTAAATATTCCCAAATTTCAATTGGGATATCATCAGGTCCTGATTTTTTACCCTTGGTTTTCTTTAAAGCCTTCTCAACTTCATTTTTACTAATGAGACATAAAAATAAAATATTTTATCAATATTAACAATATTAAAATCATTAAAATCAATCATATTTTTAGAAACTTCATTGAAAATTTTATCAAAATAACTTACTCACCGATGTTGAATATTTTCCTTTAAGAAAAGCATGTCTTGATTTTCATTTTTAAAATACTTTACTTGAGTTAAATCTTTAAATTTCTTTTCTCTTTGTTTGGCTAGTTTATACATATATTTTTCACCCTATTTAGTATCTAATCAATTATAAATATGAAATGAAAATTTTTAACATCAAAAATTATTCTCTTGGACTCCCTATGGGCCCCTTATATTTTTTCCAATTTTCTAAGCTTTTACATTTAAACTAATTTTTATAACACAGCTTCTTATATTTTATCTTTTCTTACACATTAGTATTCTACTATCAACTACTTTTAATTATAGAAATTTTTCCTATTAATTCTCCAATTACATTTTTTATCACTTGTTTAATAGTGTTTGTTACTTTATCTCGCATAGAATTTGTTTATTCATGAACATCCCAAATCTTAAAATCTTAAAGTTCACTTATAAAATAATTTTATTTGTCTTTAGGTGTCCTCATCTAACTTTATGACAATGATTCCAAATATTTTTTATCTTACAACTCTTCATCTTAAAATTCAGAACTAATAACCAAAATTGGGTACTTAAATTCTCACTTGAAATCACCTTACAATCTATACATTCTCGAAGATTTCTTCTTCTCATAAAAAAAAATAAACTTGTGTTTTATTAGATCTATTCTTACAAGTAATAATATATTCATCTCTTTTCTTAAATAAAGTATTAGCAATAATAAAATTATATGTTAAATCAAAATCTAATATAGCTCTACCTTCTTCATTAATCACTCCAAATCGTAGCCACCATGAATATTTTAAAATCATTTATCACTCTACCAAAGTGTCATTTAAATCTCCTCCAATAAAAATTATTTCTTCAAGAATTCTTCTAAGTCATTACAATTTTTTTTCTTTAGAACTTATATCTAAACCTACTTGAGAAGCATAAACACTTATAACATTAAATATCTTAATATCAACATAATCTTAAGGGTTATAAATCTATCTACAATTCTATTAATTTTTACAACACTATCTTTCAAACTCTTATCTATAATTAAACCGACACTATTTTCAGTGCGACTCCTACTAGAATACCAATTTTTAAAATCTAAGCTACCAATCTCCTCAGTCTTATCTTTAACTCATTTATTGAATACATAAGAAATTTATCTTCCTATGAACAATAATATCAACTAATTCATTAATTTACCTGTGAGAATACCTATATTCTGCGATCCTATCATAATATTAGTTTCATGAACTAACCTCTTTACCGTATTCATCTGTAATGTGGGAATTCTTGCTTATTTGAACTTACACCCGGACACTGGTATAGCGGCCCTTGCATACTTTTCACTGTATTCAAGTCATACAACATATCACTTTCAGCGAACGTCCTAGAATTTACACAAGAATCTAAAGGATTCATGTCATAATTTTTCGATAAATTTTACACTGATTGTCGACTACCTAATGCAACCCTCTACTTTTCACCCGGGGCTTAAGACCCGACAATGACAGTGCTAAAAAAAATAAAGGCAAGGAGCGCTAATAAAATATCCATCTAGATAATTCAATACAATAAAATTGTCTAATATAACACATTTAAATTTCCTAGTACCAACGAGGTTAGAAACTGAAAACTTATCAGACTCCATATAATTGCAAACTAATAATAATAACTTCAATACTTAGCGTTAAAATGTGTTAGGCTGAGACCATGATTTTCGACAAATTTTATATTGATTGTCGACTACCTAATGCAACCCTCCACTTTTAACCTGGCTGGGGCTTAGGAGCCGACAATGACAATGTTAAAAAAAAAATAAAGGCAAGGAGCGCTAATAAAATATCCATCTAGATAAATCAATACAATAAAATTGTCTAATATAACACATTTAAATTTCCTAGTACCAACGAGGTTAGAAACTTAAAACTTATCAAACTCCATATAATTGCAGTAATAATAATAACTTCAATACTTAGCGTTAAAATGTGCTAGGTTGAGACCATGGATACCTAGCTCCCAAGAAAATACAAGTAAGACTTTTTTTTATCAGCAACTAACATAACCAAAGGCTGATTAAATATTTTGAAAATAGAATTTCTTCTACAAAGATTGAATTTCTGGCTGCCATCATAACCTATCAATATCCATACAAGATGTCTAAGCACTTACTTAATAAGCAACATTAGTAGCTGACAGCCTCCTCACATGAATCAGTGGTCCCCTATTCTGTTATATTTTTATCTCTGTATAACTAATTAACATTCCCATTATCAACTATTGTACGGGAGATTTTCTTTCTAACTAACCTCACCTATATAACCTCATCTACTATACACACTTTCACCGTGAGTTAAAGTCATATACCGAAGCTTGCCTGTTTTCTGTAATGGCACTTTTCTGAGTGCATCAAATATGCTTTTCTGCATGGTATCCCTCTATGGAGTTCTCAGATTTTCAGACTTTTTAAAGCAAACAGATTCGAAAATTTTACCAATCGTACAACTATCTATCCACCACTTTCCTCCCCAGCCACCACAAGCACCCAACTTCATCGTGATACTCGCTCTACCTGGAAATTCATAGTCCAAAACATTGTTGCAGCCCATATACCATCATATCTCAGTCCATTCTACCACATGTGATAAGTCTGGACTCTATTGCAGCAATTTGGTCCACTCTGCACAAGAGACAACAATCTACCAACCACTCTCATGTTATACAACTCAGAAAAGAGTTGCATAATATCACCATGAAGAACAATTCAATGACCAAATACCTAACGGAAATCAAATCCTTGCTAGATAGCAGCAGGAAAAAGCAAATGTTGATCATGAGGAAGTTATATTGTATACCTTGAATGGTCTACCCCCTTCCTACAACTCATTCACAAGGATCCTAACAGTTTAGAAGAACTATACTATTTGCTATGCAATGAAACAATCCATCAACAAACCATAACAGCCAAAGAGCAAACAACTACTCAATTTGCTCCACTCTATAAAAGGAAGAGATGGAAAACAATTTTCTAGAGGAAGAGGAAAGACATTCTCATCAGCTCAACAGACAAAACACAAATCAGCAACAATTTGTCAAAGATGTCGAAAATCAACTCACACAGCTTTCAATTGATGGCATAGATCAAACCTTTCCTACATACCCAGTTCTATCAAACAAACACCCATAGACCTTTTAGCCAACTCCAGCTCCACCCCATCTGAATGGATACTCGATAGTGATGCTACATCACACCTCACACCTAATTATGCAAATCTGAAACAGACCAGCACATATACAGGAGCTGAACAAGTGGTAGTAGGAAATGGAGAGGCACTGCCATCTCAAATACTGGACAGGGCATTTTACCAACTCTGAACCGTAAGCTTGTTCTTAGCTGCCATCTACATTTACCAAATTTTCCCATAAATTACTTTTTGTCCATAATTCGCTAATTGACACCTGCTGCATTTCTTTTGACAACAATGGTTATCACATAAAAGACATAACCAGAATCAAACAATCCTCAACGGCCGAAGCAGCCAAGGGGTGTATCCTATTCACACTCATTCAGCCCTTCATCATCGTCTCCAACAACCTGCCAACTGGCAACAGCATCTGGGTTATCCACATCTTGAAATTCTCAAAGCATCTCTCCAAAGCTCAAACATCTCTAAACATACAAAGTTCAGCTGCTGCTTGTACTGCCTATCTTTCTGCCAAAAGTCAAAAATTGCATCTACCTATGTCTCTTTGTAGGAGTACTAAACATTTCCACTTGTTGCATTCTAAAATTTGGGGTTCTGCCCCTATTATGTCACTGTATGGTCACAAACATTATATACTATCTGTTGACAATTATTCTCATTTTTCATGGTTGTTCCCTATGAAAACTAAAACTAAATCTATCTCCAAATTTAAACAACTACATAAATTAATACAAAATCAGTTTAATACATCACTAAAAACTATAACTGATGGTGGAGGAGAATTTACCTAATATGCTTTCACTTCAAAACTCAACACTCATGTCATTCAACACCAACAAAGTTGTCCCTAAAGATAAGAACAAAATATTGTAGCCGAGAGAAAACATCAACATATTATTGAAAAAGCTCGCATTCTTCTCTTAACAGCCTTTCATCCACATCAATTCTGGGTTGATGCCACTCAAAAAGTTGTCTATCTAATAAACAGGTTGCCCTCCAAAAAATACAGATCATTAGTCACCATTTCAGTTACTCTATAACAAAATCCCAACAACCTCTCACTTGAGTATTTGAAACGTCATGCTACCCTATGCAACATCATACACTCACTACAAAGCTATCATCTAAAGCTCTTCCTTGCAATTTTCTTGGCTATTCCACACAACACAATGGCTACAGATGTTACAACCCCTCAGCCCAAAAACAAGTCATAGACAAACATGTTATTTTTTATGAGACACTTTCCATATCACTTTCCTATCACATCTCCTCTTCCCATTCCTACAACCACATACACACCTTCATTGCTCCTTCTACCTATAATATCAAACAATAAAACCAGCCAAAACATCCCACACAATCTTCAAATACCTACAGTTCTACCATCTAAGACCACCTCCAATCCAACAACTACTCCACAACAAATGTGCACACCTCCCCAACCTGTAACTGTCCCTCAAATCTCAAGACATCCCAACAAAACCAGATTCCAAACTGATCACCTGTATGCAAAAATAATTCTTAATCCGCATCTTCCAACATCATCAGCAATATACCCAATTAACCAATTACATACAATCAAGCCATGAAATTCCCTCACTGGAAGAAAACTATGCTTCAAGAATACTCAGCACTTATATTTCAAGACACTAGGGATGTGGTTCCTCCTCCATCTAATCATCCTAACATAAGTCGTAAGAGGATTTACAAGACCAACCTGCCTTCGGATGGATCCATTGATAAGCACAGAGCATGGTTAGTAGCTCAAGGGTTCAAATAAAAGTATGGCATTAACTATCAAGAAACTTTTAGCCCATTTGCCAAGATGCCAACCATCAGATTAATGCTCATAGCTGATCTAAATAATCATTGGCCAATTCCACAACTAGATGTGTCCAATGCTTTCTTACATGCCACATTAGATGATGAAATTTACATGACACAACCTCAGGGCTTCCAAGATTCTCAAGCAATCTCACTTTGTGTGTGGATTGAAGAAGGCACTTTTTGGACTAAAGCAAGGCCCTAAACTACGGTACTCCACTTTCTCCTATCTCAAACAGCAGGGTTTCAATCTCAGCCAACCAGATCCCTCACTCTTAATTTATCACAAAGTTAATACTCACATTTTCTTACTAGTATATGTAGATGACATATTGGTCACAGGAAACAGTTCAGAAGCTATAATTGCCCTCATTACTAAGCTACACAATAGATTTCACATAAAAGAACTGGGGCGGCTCTCTACTTTACTGGGAATCCAGTTTCATCATTCAGAACAAGGAATTCACTTGAGCAAACACCATACATCCAGGATCTCCTGACTCAAAACTGGTTTTCAGAATTGCAAATCAGCAACTACCCCTTGTCCCACCAAGCTCACAGATGATGTTTCCCAACAACAATCACCTTCAGATTCTACAAAGTTCAAAAGCATTTCTGGCTCTCTAAAATATTTGACTGTCAAAAGTCCTAGTATAGCATATGCAATTAATCAGGTATGTCAGCATATGCAAGCTCCCACAGCAGGCCATTTTCAGCTCATCAAACGGATACTAAGGTGTCTCAAAAGTCCCTTGGAATTCAGTTCACACCGGGATCCACAATCTTCACTCCTACTCAGATTCAAATTTAGCAGGCGGTCCGGTCACTAGAAGATACATCAGGGCATTGCACGCTTTTGGCTAACAATCTAATATCATGGAAAGTTCAAAAACAACCTACAGTGCCCAGGTTTTCAACTAAAGCAGCATACTAGGCGTTATGCTTAACAATTACAAAAATTATTTGACTTCAGAGACTAGCAACAAATTTTCAGAAAAATATCACAACACCCACCACTATCCACTGTGATAATATATCAGCAAGTGCCTTAGCTAACAATCCCATCTTCCATGGTCGCACCAAACAAATAGAGGTGGATCACCACTTCATTCCGGATCAGATCGAAGCCAAAGTTATGACAGTCCAACATAATTCTATGCAGCATCAATTGGCAGACATCTTCACAAAAGCTCTCCCCATCAGCACATTTCTACATCTAAGAGACAAACTTACCATCCAACTCTAGAATACTAAGTTAGAGGGGCCATGACAACCTCCTCAAATGAATCAGTGATCCCCTATTATGTTATTTCTTTATATATGCATAACCAATTACAATTCCCAATATGAATTACTACTGTACGAGAGATTCTCTACCTAACCTCACCTATATGACCTCATCCTCTACTGTACACTCTTTGAGTGAAATTATATACTGAAGCTTGCCTGTTTTCTGTAATGGCGCTATTCTGAGTCCATCAAATCTTTTTCCTCAGTAGTAACTAAATATATATAAAAAAAACTAATATTATTACATAAAAGCAGCGAAAGATTAGCAAATTGTCATGTTAAGCGTCTTCAACAACTAACACATGGAGCAATCCACCATATCTTCAAGTTAGCCAGCAGCACGATCATTACAAATACCCGAAAACCAAATTCATTAAATCAGCATCAAAGGTCATAATTAATTTGAAATTTTAATAATAAACGATTTCATCACATCCTTCGAAAAAATCCCATCCGGTAACATTAATTAATTAACGGCATACACCAAAACCCTAACTTAGAAAAGTAAATCAGAAGGTAATTCGATCATTAAACCAAACCAGTTCAAAATCCATAACAGCCAAACGAAACCAACCCAGATCAAGCAAAGATACCGAATTTCTACATCTGAACAGCGGAGAACAAAAGTGCGCGAACCTGTGCAGTCGGCAAAGATCTTGATGAACCACCCATGGAGGCGAACGCCATCAGCAGAGTGAAGCCAGACATCCTCGTAGGCAAGCCGTAGCCGAGCAGGGGTGATGGCGTAGGACTTACTTAGCCCCGGAAGCACCGGAACATACACCAGCCGCTCCTGGAACGCCACAAGCAAAGCCAAAGCCGCCGCCGCTACTACACCCACCAGGTAAACAAACGCGTACAAATACGAAACCATACCTCTATTTCCTTCTTCTCTCTAAATATGTTCAGATTTCACGGCTGTTTCCTCTCTCTGGCCGGTGGAGAGGTTCGTCGGACGGTTGGTGGGAGGAAGCAAAGTGCGAGGGGAGCTAGCGCCGGCAGGATGCACGTGCGGCTCGTGGGCCGCTCGCATCGGCCGAATCTATTCCGAGAAGAGCTTTGGTTTGCTCGTTGGCGGTCCCTAAATTGGGAAACAAGCCAGATTTTCAGTGCAAGGTCTTCTTCTTTTAGTGATTGGAGTGTTGCAGTAAGGGAAGATGGAAACAAATCGAATGCTTTTATGTGAGGAGTTCTTAATTCTAATAAGTCGCAGGTGGTGGGGCCTGGAGAGGCCCGTTTTGTGCCAGACAGGACGATATACGGATGATTTTGACTTGGGAGTTTTTTCTATTTTTTTTGCTCTACATGAAGCTCACATTGAAGATGTTTCAATAAGAAGTGTGATAAAGGATTTTACTTGACCAAATCCAATCTTATTTTGACTTTTTTTATTTTTTTTTAAATCTATATATTTTGAGAATTATTTATTTATGTATTCTTCAAACTTGATGTTATACTATTCATTGTGATATAATTGTATGATTATTTTTGTGACTATATAATTGTTTGTCAAGCATGTTTAAGATATAATGTTAGTTGAATGATAAATACGATCAACCTTAGTTTTTTAATTTTACGTATTTATATTTGTCGAACTCAAATTTTTTCATGAATCACACCTAAGGGATGAAGCGTGAGAATCGGAAAGAAATATACAGATGGATGAAAGAGGATTGAGTGTTTTAGTATATATGATATCAACAACCTATATTATATTTAATTTTTCTCTTTTTATAGAGGCTTATAAATATTATGAAAAGATAATTACACCCTAACCATTTTTAATCTGTCGACCACTACTCGATCAGCTTCATGTTTTGCTATTGTTGAATATCTAATGGACAGCCCTCTTGTCAGTCGACCATATCCTTAGTTGTGTTTGATTAAGTTAACCTTTGATTCAACCAGCCTCTGGATAATTTACATTTGTTCGGTCACTCGATTGATCTACGACTTCTAGTTTAGCCAGCCTCTGAGTCAGTTGACCCTTGGTCGGTCGATCAACAAATCTCTGGATTGTGGCTCAGCCGACCTCTGGATATTCTTACTTATTCTCATAGAGTCCTATCTAGTGATATGTACTTTGCTTTGAGTCATTATATTCATGAAAAATATGACCAATGAAATTTTGATTGTACATATTATAGTTTCTCGATTCTCTCATGTATTAGTAGGTCAAACTGTGATAAGAGTGAGGGAATTAAATATAGTAAAATGGTTAGTTATTATTAAATGAATCCAATGACTGATACTCCCTTTATTGTTGTGTTATTTATTGGTTCATTTTGAGTTTTTATGCTTTCTGAAAGTTTTGATGGGCTTGCATGTTTAGTTGGTTAACGAAACTTAAAATTGAAAAAAAATTGTTAATTGTAGCAGCTCCAAAGTCGACGTCGCAGTCCTGCATGTAATGTGCGCGTATATGAAGATAAGACATCATAGTTTATAGTGTCAGGACACCTGACCTGGTGCTAAGAATTTAACACAGTCAATGCAATCTTTGATGCCCCCAACATATTAAACGATGAGGTGCTCTAGCCCTAGCCTTGGAGCTGTGGCGCCCCCGCTAAAAATATTTATGACTAATGTTAGCTAGGTTGTTGCCCAACATGCATGTGAGTGCAATGACCTAGGAGTGTGCTACCCTCAATTACACCATCCAACACAACCACAAGATTGATGTATGTTGTATTATTCACTAGTCCAAACTTCATATGGTTCATGGGAATACCACAGCCATGATAGGTCACCCTTCTCATATTTGCTTTGTGTGTAAATGCTGCAGTACAATTTGACCCTGAGAGTGTAACGTAGGCCTTATACAACTCATGATGAAAGCAAGCATTTAAGCTTACCATGTGCCTGCCTAAGGGGCTCATCCTCTCCATACTCACTCTACTCATGATCAAAATTGGGATGTTCAGATTGGCATAGTTTCAATTGATTGGAAAAAAAAAACCTTTTTGGCTAGCAGTTCACTCGCTTGGACCAATATATAGACATTTAGTTTACCTGGTAGGCATAGTCACCGAATCAATTTATGGTCTACACTGAATATGACTGTGTCTCAGTTCCTCAATACATACACCTACATCTCTGAGGTTGAGCCTAATGGGGCAGCCGATGATGATGACAAAGATGACGATGATAATGAAGAGTACGCACGCGTTGAGATGTAAACTTTGCCCAGAGACAGATGGTCTTATTGATTTATCTTTCTATTAACTAGACAAGAATCCTAGTAGTCCCTTACTATTTTACTTTTAATTGTTGTGACTATAGTCCTGTGATAAGTTTTGATATGTTTTGTTGATGTTCCCTTACACGGGTATTGATTTTGTGGCAACACCCCACTCTCTGTGGGGTTATTATGTATTTGTATGATTTTTCCTTGTACTGGGGGCCTATAGAACATATTATGATTGTCCTCCCACCCTTTCTCCTTCCTCTACATGGAGAGGGAACCTTACTTTAGTATTATGCATTTTTATGTATGCACTTTGTGTGCTAAGGTTCTCTAGTTCACAATGTTTATTTATCATGCCATCGCTTGTTAGTTCTGTTCAGGAACCACAACCTCTTCTAGAGTGCCCCGATAATAATGCATTCACTTCTATGATCCACATAAGCCCATAGGAGCTGGCCGGTGGCATTTATCACATTAGCACAGTTGTGCCTTTTCTAATATTGTGGTTGTCTGCCACTATTTTGAGTCTGACAACTTTGATTGGGCAAGCATCATTATGCATAACTTGTTCATGGTTATTAATAATAATGCGGGGAACTTATAGGAAAAATGCTAAGGGTTCAATAAATTAGTGTCGCAGGAGTCTGAACCTTTCACCTCTGAAAACCCCCAGTAAAACTTATTTCTATTTTCTTATTCTTCGTTCCCTTGAAATAAGAGGCAACATGAGAGATTGTTAGTGTTGAAAATGATGATAATATGCAAGAAAATAGTTGGTGAAGATGCTTGAAGAGATAAAATTGAGTTCTATTCATGTTCGAATGTTCGAATAAGTATGAAAGAATATTTTTCGCATTTCAATATAAACATATTTTGATATTAATTGACTTGGGGAAGTTTATCCTAACAAATTTATTAGAGGTCTACTAGTACAAATATGTGCATCAAGAGGCTTATAAAGTCAAGTATTTTTATATGTATCTTAATACAAACATTTATTTATAAATCTTATGTTCTAATAAAATTTGGGAAATGAAATTTGGTTAGCCAATTTATATTGTGATGTGTGTAAAATAGACAATCAATTAACTCTTATATTACATTGAGCTTTAAAATAAATCAAAGGATTTAGAAGTCATTGTCAATTTTTCATAGGATATTTTCATCATATTCATTATCTAAAAATATACTTCACTTAATGAACTGTTTAATAGCAGTATTTATGTTGACTCCCTTGCATGTTATTGGATTTTATCACGATTTATTTCGTGGCAATTATTGTCATGACTTTTTTTTTGTGCAATTATTAGAGGCAACTTTAACTACAACTTTCTTACAAAATTTTACAAATTTTTATTATGAAAAACAATTCTTTACAATCATATTTGCTAAAATACCCATATAAATTTTAAAAGAAAGCTATAATGATTTTATAATTAATTTCGCAAATAATTATAGCTTCCCTAAATGTACCATCCACATATTAGTTGAAAACTAATAACAACACCTTTAATGATGATGATAACCCAATATAAATTCACAACTATTACTCCCATTGCACATATTTTCTTCCAAATAACTACCTCTTCGTGAAAAAAAAAAAAAAAAACTAAAAAAGATTTTATCTCATTATTTTGATCCTTTTTATAACATTTGGTTTGATATGAATAATTAAACTTGAATAGGAGAGGGCTAGTAATCATTGTGGCCTCACTCCACCTAAGACACATTATATTATATGTTATACCTTATAATGTACAGAACTAAGATCTCAAAATCCACCCCCTCAAAAAATAAAATGCTTAACATAAGTCATCTCTATAGATTTTTCATTTATAATTTAATATATTGAATTGCATATTGAAATTTTTTGAATTTTAAGAGTTTATGAAGTTTAAGGTTTGCAGAAGATTAGAGGACATAAGCGTATAAGTAAGATTGCAATCTTGTTCACTTCTATCTTAACAGCTTTCAATAAAGCAAGGCAACCATTGATTGCTATAACCTTACACATCAGATTTGGTTCTTAAAAAAAAAAATCATTTGCTATATTAATAGTATATATATATATATATATATATATATATATATAAGAGGAAATTCAACAAAGTGAGCTAAAATTTAAATCTATTTATAGTGAAAAGAAAAGATACTAATACGAGTGAGGAGTGTCAAAATTTGTGAGAGTGATTCAAACATAATTGATACTAAGCAATATTTTATACATAGTTTCTTTGATCGGATGTTCACCCACTCTCTTCTTTTACTGTATACGTAAGCAAGAATAAATATGTATATTAAACAAACAATATATAATACAATTATCATAGGTTAAATGCTATTATAAAGCTACGAATATTCTTCAAATATTTAGGCCAATTGTTTAACTATTATGGAAGAAAAATGCTCTAAGAACTCGTGATTTACAATTTTCTGTCACAATACCCATGACCACCTATCACAATAACACTATTGCTATAATTTGTGACGATAATGAGTGAAATTTAAGCTAAGAAAAATTGAAAGTGTCAATCAACGTGAGCTAATTTCGAGTTAAATCAAACTACAATAGAGAGAGAGAGAGAGGTGTGCCTTCGGTTAAGACGGATCAGTTTTAAAATTTGACAAACCGGTTTAAACCAAAATCCAGAAACCAAACTATCGAACCAAAAAAAATTTTGGCAGAACCGAATCAGCCAAATCGATGTTTAATTTGGTTTGAACGATTCAATTTTACCTAAAGCAAAATATATATGTCTAATATATAAAAAATAAAAATAAAACATCGTCCTCAAACTGAACCAGTCAAACATTATCTCTAGGCTATCTAAAAATATTGTTAAGTTAATTTCATTTATCGGTTGGTTCGTTTGAAAATTTCTTAAAACCGGATCAAGAGCTGAAAAATAATAATTTTCCCTTTAAAAATCGAATTCCAAACTTTTAATTCAAAATCAAACACCAAATACTACACACCCTTCTCTCTCTCTCTCTCTCTCTCTCTCTCTACACACACACACACACACACACACACACACACACACACACCTAAACTTTCATTGTTGCATACATAGTATTTTGAAGTTAGAAACCTATGCATGATAACATATATTTCGAGTGATAATAATATGGCATACTGGGCTTATGGCCCATGGTCTCCGCATAGCAGGCTTTCGTCTGAAGGAAAGATATCTTCTAGGTTATGGTTTTGTTTGTAATTCCACCTGCACTAGAAGCCGGGACCTCCGGCGACAAGTGTCTCTGTTTTTTTATTTTTTATTTTTATTTTTTTTCTTGCAGGCTTTTAACTTCAATATATAATAACTACCACAAATGTTCCATGTATGGATTTATCACAGAGGTCAAAATTTGGTAATTATTTTAAAAAGGATTTATATCTATCACCTGAATTTCATTTTTTGCATATATATATATATATATATATATATACATATATATTAGATATAAAGTAAAATACTTACATTATAAAAATTAAAATAATTATGGTTTTGATGCGATGCCAAATATTTAGCTGTTATAAATATAAAAAGTATAGTTTAGGTGTTAGAAAAGCACACACACAGGAATTTGGTGGCATGTATGTAAATGCAGAGTTTCAACATTCCAGACTTACATGGACAATAATTAGCAAAGAAATCATTAGCTATAAGATACTTTTCCCTTTTAGCACGTTTGATGCTGCATGTCAGTCTAATTCGTGCAGTACGGCAAGCAACTCAAATAGCATTACATGTTGACTTTAACAGTACAGAAAGGTGACGCGTGGTGAGTCCTGACTCAAATGTGTCAGTACGATAACCATGATTTCAAGTGATTTGGTTCCGGAGGAATGCTCCAATGGAGCCATTTTGTGCAGAGACTTTGAAGGCAAAGCGTGTACTGTTACAGGCTTCTCGGTCTTCTGCTTTTCTGACAAATCTTCTAATCTTTCTCGATTTATATAAAAAGTTGCTTTATGAGCCATTTTATGGGCTCATGCTAGCTGGTTGCACGCACTTGATTTCTTGTACAATCATGTAATCCATATACATATGTATATCTGTTCAAGGAAAGGCCAAAGACTATTAAATGATCCCCGGGCATTCTCATGAGTGCTAAATATTCGAGTACCACATCCTATACACGGGAGGAGTCGACCTGTGATCTAAGAGGGCTCACAACCTTCTTTTTTTCCTAGCACATATAATTTAAGTTGTGGCAAGATTTCATTATATACTCTTTATCCTTTATTAATTTGCTGATGTTATTCATTTGTTTTGTTTAAGAATAAATATAGTGTTCGAGTATAATTCAAAATATCAATAGATAATCAAAATATTGGTAGGTATCGAATTATTTATTAGAGACTTGATTGAATAATGATCAAAATATAATGAAACTCAGATCAATTACTATTGAAGATGGAAAATCAAAGATGATTTAATTATTATTCACTCTTTGTTCTAATCAAAAACAAACAAACGATAAAATAATGATAAAACTTAGATTAGTATGGAATTAAGTTGAATTGATGATTGTTCAATCAATGTTTAAGGATAGTTCGAAGGTGATTTGATTATTTTTTAATCAATGTTCCATTATGCTTTGGCCATTTTTCAATGATTATCTAAGTATTCATGGAAAATGATTTGATCCTTATTTGGTACTTCCTTGAAGATGGTTTATCATAGTTTAAAGATTATTTGAAAGTGAGAAAAAAACTTTGTTTATTTTTTTAAAGATTATTCTATAACTCTTTCTCCGTTTACGTTAATTTATTCTTACTCGAACATATTTTGTTAATCTTTTGAAGATTATTCAATTATTATTTGAAAATGATTTGACCTTTTTTCAAACCTTTTTTCAAATATTAGTGAATCACTAGTTGTAGGAACTTTGAAGAAGATTTGAAACCTATTCCATTTTGCTATATATTCATTTAGCCATCGTTCAAAGACTATTCAATAAGGTTCAATATTAATTTTATTATAACTCAAAGATGCTTAGAAGATAGTCCTATTTTTATTCTTGGATGGGGACAAAAATTTAAAAATATATGCATAACGAAAGCTTTTTTGAAGTGCAAAGAGGTGATGTATAGAACTTCAGGTTATTCTTACTCTCATAAATGGTATTATCATCAATCATAATAAATATAATAATATTTTTATAGATACATTTTATATGATTGGAATTTTTTAAAAACCAATGGGTAGGCTGACATGGGAGAAAATATTGAAGTGGGTGAAGAGGGGTGTGGTGCACTATAAAGATATTGTCTCGAATGATAATGCTGCAACATAAAACATTACAACATGCTATGTCATATCATTATAATGTTAAAATTATGAAACCATCTTAAGGCCGAGGAGAACATGTGTTGAGTTATTTGTTGAATGTACAGCAAGTATGTTGAGCTAGAAGAACAGTAAGAAGTTCATATTAAAGAATTTCTTAACATTAATTATAAATGAAGATATAAATATAATTTTATTTAAGAATCAATGTATGTTAATGCAATTTAACTCTTAAAATATTATTTATTTATTTATTACAGATGTTTATTCATCATATGCTAGAAAGTAGAGTTCATAATCATTGTAACATATAGTCTTGCACATAAAGAGAAGCAAAAGAAAAGGGAAAACAATAGAAATGTACTTGCTATCAACCTAGCCTTAGACTCAATTATTATTGTTGATGAGGTTTTGAGATAAGGGGATGTAGATCAAAGTGTAGAGGGTAGTTGAAAGGGTTAAGACTATAAAAGACCAATCACTTATCATTGTGCTTGAAAATAGGGAGATTGAGAAGCTTGAAAATGTTGGCTCTTACCATTGTATATTAAAGTAATGTATAACTAAAGCTTAAGAGAAGACTATAGACCTGTAAGAAGCTTTGACTAGAGATTTTATGTATTCATTAAGAAAATACAAAAGGATACAATCTCACATATTTTAGGTCTATCAATTTCCTCTATCACTCGATGATAAACAGTTTTCGTTTATCAAGTTTTGGATGCTAAGATTACTTGAAAACTTCAAAGAAAATTTATGAATGGGCAGTAGGAGTGCGTCATGGTTCGAACAATAAAATAATCTATTCAATAGTTGAATAATAAGGTGAAGTATATTTTCTTCAATAAAAGCATGATAAATTAAATCTTCTTTTTATTAACTTGATTTTCTATTTTTCTTATAACATAATTATTATTTTTGTTTCTTAACAAATGAATAAATATAGAGCTACCAAATGGCCAATTAACGATGAAATTATTTCTGTTTGATGCACAAATTAACATTTAAAAAAAATTAACAATTTTCATTTGGGATATATATATATATGATTAAAAAAATTATAATTTGTGATGTCTAATCTTTATATTCTATAAGTGGTAAATGATAACCTCATTATCAATACAATCCAATATTATCTCAATATAACACCAATATATGCATCCATATATATATATATAAAGATCAAAGTTTAGGTACTGGATATATAAACTCATAAAATTTATGTGTTATGAAAATCTTTCAAAATATAATATACATTATAAAAATTATGCAGGAAAAAATCATTTTGATATTTATAATGGGGAAAAATTTTAAATTTAACACATTTATAAAAAATAAGAAAGTTCTGTAATTGTTATTGATGCGTCATAATAAAATTTATATCATTATACATGAATCTCAATGCATTTTAAGCAAGTAGTATTTCAAATTCAAATTCAAGATCATATAGGCCTCAATTTCAACAAGTTTATACTTAAACTGAGCATCCTGATAATGCTAACCTAATGATGTTGAAAGTAATTCAATCTAAATTCAATTAAATCTAGATCAAGCTTTTGAAGAGCAATTGAACACTCTGGAACATTAATTGAAGGACCAAACCAAACTTCATATATGTTATGATCAACTCGACGAGAAAATTCCAACGAGCCCAAGATTAACTTATTTAGAGGTCTTTAAGACAGTTAAATTTTGAAAAAATGATATATGAACCATTGAATCAACTTGAACCATCTGATGGAATGTTTTAAAATTTTGACAAAATTTATTGAAATATTCATCTCAAAAGCTAGAAAGAGGTTATTATTCTGCACTTAAAGGGGAATGGGAAGAGAAAGTTGAGCTGACCACTAAAACATTGCTCTTGAAGAGAATTGCATGTAAAGGCTTGCTATTGATCCCAAGTTTGTGCTTGCTTATGATAGCAATTTTTGTGTTTGCTCTAAATCTCTCTTTCCTATCTTATACTTACGTCACTTTGCTTGAAATCTCTCCACTGCTCCTACTCCCAAGTGAATCGTGACACGTGAACTGGTATAGGAGTGATTAGTTTAAGATATTCCAAACCCCATGGGTCGCTGACCCCTTTAAAAAATTTTATTTGCTATATTTTAGAATAATATTAGGATTAGTTTTGATTTGATACATATAAATACATTATTTTTTTTTTGTTTAAGTCTTTTAGCTTTTTATTTATGCATTATAGGCTGACACCTCTAATTTTCTCATGTAAAAGTGTTGTGTCATTGATCATTTATAGGTGGTGCACATATAACTTGATTTAATTGGGGTAGATATCTCTTTTCGTCGTTCGAATACCTACCCATTCTTTCATAAACTTGCTGCCTACATGATGTTTTTGGCTTTAAACTTATTTTCTAGCCATCAGTCAGGTCCATTTCCAATTGTCATGACTTTTTTCCTCTGATTCTCTTCTTATTAGTATCCAACTCATCTCTTAATTCTTCCACATCATCTAGAAACCCTAGAGCAATCTCATTATAATTGAACAAATTATTTTTCAAACATGATTGTACTTGTCATGTGCCAGAGAATTTTCGGTAGTAGAGTTATATATTAATGTCATAGCATTATACTTTAATTTTGCATTATATGTTAATTCAATACACCAATAGATAAGAGAATAGCTAATAGAGGCGGAGGGGCATCAGTGATTTTTATGTGGAAAATGCGAGAGGGTAAAGAAACAGGGCCTAGCCCAGTTGAAATAGTTCCACTATGTTGATGTAGGTTACAAGTCTTTATCGTCCAATGATTAATTTGAATTAATATTACATGAGTGGGGTTTATTAATGTGATTTATATTTGGGAGTTAATGGAATATATTGGAAAAGTGGCAAAGACCCAACTGTTATGAATGAAGACTAATGTTAGAGATCGAGTGATAGAAAAGTTTGATGCCAGCATTGTTGGCAGTCGAGGTGGTCTAATGGTGATGAAAGTAATGGTAAGGCAGTAGAGCTTTGGCGGTGGTAGTGGTCTGGAGGTGGCTTGATGATGGTGGCCGTATAATAGTAGTCCAATGGTAGCGGCATCTTGGCGATGGTGGTTGGGCAGCGGTGGCCAAGCAGAGATGATCGGGCAGCGATGGTTGAGCAATAGCGATGATGGTCTAGTTGTCGATGTAGTTTTTCAGTGGTGATATGATGACGGTGAAGCTTATAAATCCCAAAGAGCTTGGAGCTCTTTTAGATTTCTCCTCTAGGTCCATTTCCCCCTTCATGAAGAGAGTGTGAGTCTATTTATAGATTTTGTGAGTGACATGCTCCTTAAATATTGTATGAATTCAAACCATTTCATCATTCGACCCAAAATGATCCTTTTGATAACATGGTGTTTTATAAGCAATTAAGTGCTTTAATCATTTCATAATTAAATGATCGTAGACTTATTCAATTTGACTCTTTGAGACGCTCGATTTGACTGCATTTGTCAGATTTGGAGATAATTTGGTCCATCAAAATATATTTCAAAGCTTCAAACTATATATTTAAGTGCATGATCTAGACCAACTTAGACTCATCGTTTTTTAATTCATATTATTCGTCTTCCCGAGACTCTTTGTTTAATCATAAATTGGAGTGCAGGTGTTTTCAAATTTGATTTTGAAGCTTTCGGTCAAAATGTGTATCTAGATTCATATGGATCAATATGATTTTTTTTAGGATCGTAATAATACATTAGTTTTTGTTTTTTGGTGGAATTTTAGATGAACTCAAATATAAAAAAAATAATACTTAGCTGTTTATAAATTAAATAAAAAGTTAAAAATCATGTGAAGTAGGGGTGTAAACGAGTTGAACACATGTGAGCCGAAGCTTAGCTCTTGTTCAACTTGTTAAAAAATATCATCGTTCTTCTTCGACTCGTTTATATTTTAAACACAAAAATTGTGTTCGTGTTTAGATCGTTTGCTTAGGGAGGCGAACACGAGCTGTTCGCGAACAAATAGTAGTATTCCCAACCCTAGTCACACAGCCGTAGGATATTAATAGTTAGGGCAAAATTTAAATCTTATTATTTATATTAAAACATTATTTAAATATGATTTAATATAATTTTATTCTATTTTTTTAATTAATAATTTTACTTGATTATAAATCTTTGTAGCCTTATTGTCAATTATTTTCTTAAAAAAAAGCTACCCATCAAATATATATATATATATATATATATATATATACACATATAT
>NW_018164789.1:1465093-1473642 GCF_001263595.1 Phalaenopsis equestris | reverse complement strand
GCCATATAGTATTTCAAGCCCAAACGACCCGAACACGAATGAACAAATCTTTGCTCTTGTTTAGCTCGTTTATATATTGAGCGCAAAATAATTATTCGTATTTAACTCGTGAATTTAGCAAACGAACCAAACATGAGCTTCTTAAAGCGGCGAACAACTCTACAAGAGTTGTTCGCGAACAATATGCCGTTTTGACAGCCCTAATATTAAGAAGATTAGTAAGTAAAATTTTAAGATTGGTTTCATTTATTTTATTCTTTTCTTTTTCCAAGACTTTTCTCGAGAAGGGTCTCATTTCCTTTGTATATGCTATCAATTAATCCATATATTTGTTACGTAGTCGCGATAAACTAAAATGATTCTTTCTTTAACTATATATAAAAATATGTTAACATTAAAATAATTCTCAATGTAATTTTCTTCGGCATGCGTGGATCAATGCAAAATTAGGCCAGATGAAACGAGCAAATTAAGCTTTTGGTCGGGATATAAATATCAACGTCCCATATCACAGCAAAATTAATGTATGAAACGAAATTTAAAAGACCATTTTATATATATGCGCACTAACATAAGCAGCCATGCCCAATCATAAATTCATGCTCTGAATGAGTCGATGTACAATTCATGGTGACATGATCGCATCAGAACTGTTATCGAGTCATATAGATTGTGTTTGAGGCAGCTTGTGCGTTTTAGGATAAACTGTTTATCCTGAAACGCAACCCGCGGGCGGGCCGCGGGGTTCAGCCTGCGACCTGCATCTAGTGTAAAAACTCGAACGCGGTTTCAGATAAACTGGTGAACGCATGAACCAAACGGTACGGCGGCGTTTTGAAAACATCACTAGCACTTATAAACTGCCCCAAACGGGCTCTTAGACTTTATTTGAGGAGGTCGAAAAGTTCTGTTTGATTGAAGTGAAGATATTTGATAAAACAGCAAACAAATTATTTTATATTACAGACCGTTTCCTCCGATACGAATACAGCTTTTAAAATAATTTTCCTCATACCGACCATGAATGGGAGCGTTCACGTGCGTCCCATGCATGTCTTCACGTGCGACTATGGGAGTCGGACCTACTGTTGGCTTTTTCCTGGCCAACGGAACAGTGACCCGGTCGGAATTGACCGTACAACAACCGACGTACGTGCGGCCCAGCCTAGCTGGCCTCGCCCAAATATGGGCCCATATGATGTACCAGTCTCCATTATAATGCCCGCCCATCAATAACAGAAATGTTGTCATCTTATTAACTTAAATTAAAATAAATATAAAAAAACTAGCTAAAGTTTAAAATTTGACATTTGATTATTTGCAGGATTTATCATCTGAATTTTTAAAATTATATTTTTCCCACCTAACAGTGAAAGAAATAAAAATGAAAATTTAGTAAATATCATTAGGAAGAATTGAGATCAAGCTTTACATACAATGTAATACTGATAATAACTGTAGTTTTAAAAATAGATTTTCAAAACAACTGTAAAGCGAATATGTTAAATGGGTCTTTTAGGTATAATGGAATGAGCTCACTCATTACACATTTTGAAGCACTGGCCCTGATTGAATCGGTTGTACATGCTAGTTGTACCGTTAGAGGTGAAAGTTACCGGACTTGACACTCAGAGGGACTCATCAATCTCCTCTGTCGAGCATGTCAGTGTTTACACGAGTTCATTTGACTGAACTCATTAGTCCTAGCTATTCAAGCGAGATTCTCCAACCAAGTTCATCCATGCTCCTCGAGCTCTTCTTTTGAGCTCGCCCACAACCTCGAGCTCGCCTGAACGAGCTTGCCTGCATCCATCAATTTACATCATCAAATTTGTTGAATTGACCTTCACGACAAGGGAAAAGAAAATTGTGTTATGTCTTCTTTAATGCCTATTTATTAAATGAATGACGTCCATGCCTAGGAGTTTATCAATAGCAAGTCTTGATAGGCTCTGTACAACACCACCTTGAACTTACCATTTGGTTATTATTTGTAGCCCTACGAGAGAAAATACATTATAGGAGATATAGATATTAAGGAAAGGAGGGAATGCTCTCTCTCTCCTCTCTCTCTCTCTCTCCTCTCTCTCTCTCTCTCTCTCTCTCTCTCTCTCTCTCTCTCTCTTCTCTTCATTTCCTCACTGCCATCAATAACAACACACACACTTTGAAATCCTCAGCTTTTTTTCACCTCATTCACAAGATCTCTCCTAGTTTTTATGAACCCATGGACAACATGAAACCCTAAGTCCTAAAATGATTCAATATCGGCCTTTGTGAACTACAAACGTTGTTTAGGCTCACTACTACAACATATGTGATCAACTACGACCTACATGATTTGTGACTCACGTTTCTCCCAAGTCTGACCCATGTGGCCTACGAACATTATTGCAACTCACCACTATAACCATGTGGATCACAGCTTCTGCAGCTCCTAATTACGACCTATGTAGCTAATTAACGTTCCTAAAGCAATCATCTTCAACCTACATGGCCAACTATTATCACACCTTTTAAATATGATCTTTACGATAAGGTGACGCTAGAGCCATTGTCTACAAACATTCACGATATGCTACTACTTTCATAGCAATCGACTACAACTTTTCGAGCTTGTTATTATGATTATCGCCAAGAAATACAACTGATTTATGATTATTATTGATGAATTAATGTTGTACATCAATGATAATCAACATTGAAACTCCATCTTCCTTAATTCAAGAGAATAGTAAACATGTGTACTTGCAATCACATAGTAAACTATTTTTGCTTAGTTAAGCTGTGTGGTTTTTTTCTATTTTAGGGTTTTTCAGGGAAAAAGTCAAGATGTTTTCTCCTGTTTACTTCTATTTTATGTGTTTGTGTGTTAGATCTTCATCCAACGCTAAATGCTAAATTATTCCTCTACCATCGTGAATCTTCTTACATGCTTCAAATATGACTATTCACCATAAACTAATTAAAATTATGTCTAATTGTGTTGTTTTTTGACATATTTTCAAATAATTTTCTACGTAAAATTTTAAGATTAATCATAATTTTAAATCATATAAAATTATAGTTCAAATTAATACTTATAAGTTGTGTAAACAAAATTCTCCTTTTAAAAAAACCTTATGTTTTGTCTGTATGGGATATTTACATATTAATCATCTAAAACTTTAAATATTGACCATCAAAATTTAAAATTTTACACCTTAACCACAAAAAGCCCACCCTAAACTTTAAATATAACTATTGACCACTCCTCTTTCAAAAGAAAATAAAGTTTTGGGGGCTTGAAGTATAAATTTTGAGTTTAGATGGCCAAAATATTATATTTAAAGTTTTGGATGGTTGTCATATAAAAGACCCCATTTCGAGTGGTTGTTACATAATATTTTGTATGTTCCTTCTTATTATGATTATGAGGACTCCAGAAGATAAGAGTAAGACGTTCAAAATTTGTGCAACTAAATAAGAATAATTATACCCATTATTGTTTGGGAAATTAGCTAATTAATGTCATAAGAATTTATAAGTTATTTATCAAATATGATAATTACTAATATCAATAAAATCTATTTTGATAATGTTTAATTCAAATTTTTCCATGAGTCGCAAGAGAGAGAAAGAGAGAGAGAGAGAGAAAGAGAGAGAGAGAGAGAGAACATGAACAATAGAAAAGATTCTTGATTATCATTTATTAATAAAATTATCTCCTTATTTATAGAAGAAGGTAAAACACATGCACAATTACATGCTTGCCCCTTTTTTAATTAGGCCTTAACGATGTATTTAAGGTATTTATATAAATAAGCATTTTGTTTGGCTGCCCTATTACTCGATTGGCTATGATCAAAATGACTTAGTTTGACAAGGCTCATTTGTCCAATTATGCGAACTTGATGCTTCTGGTCGGCTTCTGATGGTCTTTAGTCTTCCGACCCTAGCTCGATCAACTTCTCAAGTCCTTCTGTTGATTATCGACCCCTAAATGATGAGCTTTTGTCATCAAAATGAAATTAGGCTATCAGGCAGAGTGTGAATCACCACAATCTAACAGGTAGTTCACCCTTGACAAAAAGTCATTCGAGGTGTTCGTATAGTATATCGTTGTAAGACCTCGACCTCTTAATGAAGAGGCTTGGAGGTTCTTATAAGATGGTTGACAATGTTGGGGTGATGGTTGGGGCAATGTCATCTCTCTGCTTCTTGAATCTTGATCATTGGCTCGGATGGTCTACATCCAGTCGACTTCGGATCCTGATTCAAGGGATTTGTAATTGGTCAACTATGTCTTCTAATCTTCTGATGATGTGACTTTTAGTCTTCCTTCTGAGGGGCCCCTCTGACTGTAATTTTCTTGTTGCGAATATGGAAACCGATCCATTGCTCAAATTAGCATTTTCTCATATTTATCAGATTTGATACTCAAAATTAATTGCTAAATTAATTGTTCTTAATTCCTTCTATGATTTGTTGCAGAGAGAAAACAAAATAATTAATGAGCTTCATTAATTATTTGATTAATTCTTTAATGAGTCTGATGACATAATAAAATTAATAAATAGGCATGCTAGCTCCCCTTGTTAACCCTCTTTGGCATTGATAGCTTTCCAGGTTCTTCTGTTGTGCTTCGGTCTGAAGCTCTTGGGTAGAGAGAGGGAGAGAAAGAGAGGAGAGAGAAGGAGGTAGAGAGATAGAATGTTTTCTTGGAATCGTCGAGGTGATCTACTGGTGTAACTCCTCAAGCTAATAAAAGCCTCTGCAGCTCCATAGACGTAGAAAATTTGTCGAACCACGTAAATTTGTGTGTTTCGTTGTTTTCTATTTTGTGTTTTTTCTCTCGATCCAGTTTTTTCACTTTATTGTCGTAGTTTTTCACAACAATTGGTATCAAAGCTCAGGTTCAAATCTAATGCAAAG
Source organism: Phalaenopsis equestris (assembly GCF_001263595.1). NCBI lineage: Eukaryota > Viridiplantae > Streptophyta > Magnoliopsida > Asparagales > Orchidaceae > Phalaenopsis > Phalaenopsis equestris. The sequence goes on along the minus strand of NW_018164789.1, from coordinate 1,468,728 downwards.
CGATGGGTGGAGATGATGTGATGACATCGGGGATCGAGAAGTTTAATGACACAGATTTTAGTTACTTAAGGATGCAGATAGAGAACTACCTCTATGAGAAGAAACTTCATCTTCTGTTACTGGAAAAGAGACCGGAAAAGATGGATTCCCTATCAGGGAATTAGACTTGGGAGCTGACAGAACTTCCACCAGGGAAGAAAACATTGCACAACAAGTATGTGTACCTGGTGAAGGCTGCATTTGATGATAGTAAGAGGTATAAGACTATACTTGTTAAAAAGAGCTTTCAACAGAGGCATAATATTGCCCATTTATTGAGAGTTGTAAGAAGAAACATGAGTAAACCAGAAAAGAGTTTGGAGGTACAAAGCTTTGTTGACGATAATATGTCGACTAAGGGTGTTACTCTTGAGAAACTGAAGTTGTGCTCGACTTCAGCTGGTCTTCTGAAATGAAGACTAGGGTTTTGAGTTGCAGAGGTGGAGGATATCACGTTTGAAGAAAAGGGCAACGCAACTAGTTGATGATACAACCTGTGTACCAGCCTCCAAGTGAGAGATTTGTTGCGATTATAAAAACATTCAACTGCTCAAATTGAGATTTTCTCATGTTTGGCAGCAAATTAGATTTGATACTCAAAATTAATTGCTAAATTAATTGTTCTTAATTCCTTCTATGATTTGCTGCATAAGAGAAAAGAAAATAATTAATGGGAAAATAATTAAAGAAAATAATTAATGGACTTCATTAATTATTTTATTAATTCCTTAATGGGCCTAATGACGTGATGAAATTAATAAATAGACATGCTAGCTCCCTTTGTTATCCCCCTTAGGCATTGGTAGCTTTCTATATTCTTCTTCTGGTGTGCTTCGATTTGAAACTCTCGGGTAGAGAGAGAGAAGGAGAAGAGGATAGGAGAGAGAAAGAGGTAGAGAAATAACGTTTTCTTGTAATTGTCGAGGTGATCAATAGGTGTAATTCCTAAGCAAATAAAATCCTCTGCAGCTCCATGAATGTGAATAATTTGTCGAACCATGTAAATCTGTGTGTTCCACAGTTTTATGTTTTGTGATTTTTTTCTCAATCAAGTTTTTTCGTTTTATTGTCGTCGTTTTTCACAACATTTCTGTCTCTTAATCAGTTCGATTTACTTGAGATCCATGCTTACACATTTTTTATGTACAGATAAATAATAATATGTATCTAAAATTGCAAAAAAATAAAAATAAAAATAAACTTTAATATAGATAAAAATACTGTATAACTCTATTATACATGTACAGATAAAAAATATTAATAACTCTATTAAATATGTGAAAAAAATTTAAGTCTGACCAAAATAATGTATTTTAGTCGGAAGTTTGAGGGCTTTAAAATGACTAAAGTTTTGATAATTAACAACATTTCCTTAAAATAAGATTTTAATTCATAAGTTTAAAAGTATATTAATGTCTTAGTGCTTTATCTATAAAAAGTCATCAAGAAAAAAAATTTTATAGAGAGTAATTAGTACGATAGTAATCGACCGGTTGACTCAAGCCAACTTAGCAAAGTCCGAACAACTATAGGTCAACCAGAGGCGACTGGCAACCCCCAACTTAGCATATTCATCGAATGAACCTTGCCGACCCAAGGACCACAAATCTTAGTGAACTGAGCGATAAGATAGCTGAGCGATAGGCTTGTTTATGTAAATACCCAAGAGACCATGAAACATTGCTATTAAAGCAAATAGAACAATGTAATAACACACATGGTACCCTCATCACCTATAAATAGGAGAGTCATTTCTTCAGTTAAGGCTAAGCAGTAATCGAGACACAATTCATTATAATGCACACTTTTTCTATCTCTATCTCTCTCCTACCTTACACTCTATTCCTTGAGTTCGCAGGACAAAATCGGATCCAACATATTTCAAGGAAGATTTATTTAGCAAATTCAGTTTTCGATTCTTTTGGTTTAATAAGAAGTAAAACAGAACTGTAAACAGAAAACCAAACTTTAACATTTTTAAAACCATAACCGATTTTTTTTAAAGTGAATCGATCAAAAAAATTGTCGGTTTTGTTCAGTGTTTTGGTTTAAATTAAATAATGCACACCCCTACATGCAGTGTCTAACTCCGGCCTCTACGACCTACAAAAGTTATTACAGCTCTCCACTATAGTTTATGTGACCTATTATGACATACACGATTCACAGCTTGTGCAACCCAACTTCAACCTCTGAAAAACCTACAGAAGTTATCACAGCTCGTGCAGCACCAACTCCAACCTCTATAACCTACAGATGTTATTCTACTTCATGCACCTCTCAACTCCAGCCTTTACAGTCTACATATGTCACCATAGCTTATGCAACTGCCACCTCTGGCCTCTACGACATACAGTTGTTATCACAATTCATGCAAGTCCCGACTTTAGTTTTTACTGCCTACGAACGTTGTCACAGCTCATATGGCTCCCTATTATGACCTACGTGGCCAATCTACACTTCTGAAGCAACTCCATACGACCCACATGACCAACTAATACCATGACTTTTAACTACAGTCTCGACGACAAACTAGCGCCAAAACCACAGATAACATTATTCACAAATTACTATCTCCATAGCAATCAACTATGATCTTCGTGACCCGTTTTTTTCCCTTCTTCCCTAACAAAAGAAGTGTGGGCCTATGTACTCACCATCACATATTGAATTATTTCACAATTTTTTTCATTTTCAACTGTTTTCTATCATATAAATTACCTGTGTTGGATTTTCGGGAACACTAAAAGGTTAAATAATAACTCTACGGCCATGAATCTTCCGACGAACTCATATATATAGTCAGATTGTTGCATATGCATCCCGAAAAATATTGAGTTAGAATATCATGATTAATTTCTTATTAATATTAATATGTAATGTTAAATTTATTCTACAATAAATGCACCAAATCAAATATTAGTTATATTTAATAATGTCATGATTCGTTTTATTAAAAAAATAATTCACGTCATTTGAATATATTTTTCAGTTTTCTTATATTAATAATGAAAATGGCATTAGAGTACACATTTTAAGACATACCATTCATCATTAAAAAATAATAATAATTTCTATAGCTGTGTTTATTTGCCTCGTAAATAAATGGGCGTGTTTGCATATAAATTATTTTATGAAATGTTTGAGACGTGACATTTGCCTAGCTTTTGGCCGACATATTTATCGTACAGTCTATTCTAAGCAATGCACAATCACTCAACCCTAATAATGAAACCTGACATTTCATTTAAAATTCAGGATAAGAGTAAGTGTAATTTCATGAAATGTAGCTCGCGACCTGTGTTTAATATAAAAATTATTTAGTATAAAAGTTTCAACGCGATATCAAATTAGCTGGTGAAACACTTGAACTAAACGGTACTACGACGTTTTGAAAACGCCGCCCGCACTTATAAGCTACCCCTAACGGCTCCTAAGAACAAGCTTATTCAAATAAATGTAGAATATAAACATTTTAAATGATTTGCCAAAAAAAAAACATATATTCACCAAATTTGCGAAAAACATTTAAAATATTATATATTGATTATGCTTATATCGATGATATATATATATATATATATATATATTGTAGA